>NC_069502.1:558148648-558421148 GCF_027579735.1 Bombina bombina
GGCAAATAATAATATGGCAAGAAATACAGTGGCTAACTATCACACCAACTCTCTCTAACCAGGCCCAGCACCCTCCCAAACCACCTGCGAACCCACCCTCAGGCTTCACCCTAATGGCTGATGGGTACCAGTTGGTGCACAGAAATGTTGGGGCCCTTTAAGGTAATCCACATGCATTTAAACAGTTACAGCTCATAGGAAACTGCAATCCACAGGAAGAGCTGTTTATAAGTTTATGTGATGGACAGAATGCCCTGTCAGTATGACAGGGAGAGAGGATACTTCTTACCACTAAACAGGATTCATCTGCACAGGCTGAAGAAAAGGCTGAAAGAAAACTCCAAGGTCTGCCAGTCATTTACTTTGTCTGCATTCTTCTCCACAGCTCTCTCACAGGGTCAGACTGCAGCTGGCAGCATACACTAAATCAGCAGAGGAATGCTGTTACTTTACAAGATGAAGTCTGCAGCTCTCTCACAGCCAGGCCTCACACACACCTTCACTGCTCTGACATGTCTGCTTCCTCCTGTGTCTTACACTCTTCTTTCAGTTTCACTTGATCACATGACCAACCAGTCTAATAGTTGCCTAGGCAACTTCTCCTGCAGACTGTATACAGGTGCAAAAGTTCAACAGGAAGGGCTATATATATATATATATATATATATATATATATATATATATATATAAAACTTATATTGCAATAATCAGATGGCAAACAGGGCATAATTTCTAATAAGTAACTGATATAAAAGGGTTAAAATCCTTTGCTCCACTCATTTATGTGTGGAATATACAATGCGTGAGCCTCTTCATGGGACAGACATGTTATCAGCCTTGTCCAACACTCTTTATGGCAAACAAATTGGTGCCAAACTTGCCACTTTATATATTTTACCTTTTCTAAATAAATCATTGGTATTTAAAAAAGAATAAAATCCTTTGCGCCACTCATTAATGTGTGTATATACACAAGCCGTGAACCCATCATAGGATAGACATGTTATCAGCCTGACCCAGCGCCCTTTATTGCAAACAAATTGGTGCCAACATTGCCACTTCATATATTTTACCTTTTCTGAATAAGTAATTGGTATTTTAAAAGGGTTAAAATTATTTGGGTCACTCATTTCTGTGTAGATATATACAGGGCTTTAACACCATTTATAGAATAGACATATTTTCAGCCTGACCCAATGCTTTTTAAAGTGAAGGTCAAGTCTGGGGTTGTGCTTAGCAGTTTTCAATATGTTAGCTAAAATCAGTATGAGGTTCATTCATCAAATTATAGATAAATACAATCAAAAGTTTTATTTTTTACGATTTGAATCAGCTCTGTTTCAGCTGTATAATCCGCCCGTCACAGTGCCTTTATTGATTGACATTTTTTCGTTCCAATCTTTTGTTTACCCCCGTGGCGTCCAGCCCCTTTTCTGTTTCGTCATTGAAACATTATGCGCATGCGTGTAAATAAACAGGGCATCATCATGGGCATGCTCATTCATGTAACGCTCATGCGTTGTCTGCTCACAGAATTGTTGTTACATTGAATTGACAGCATCGCTCTCCCGCATCATAGCAAATTAGCTGCGATCTATAAGAACAGGTAAAAATGAAGACGCTGCTCATCTAACCAACGAATTGTGATACATTATAATAGATATCTATTAATAATTTGCGAATAATCAAGATATTAATGTATTGGGCTAACATAGTAAATAATAATTATCTTGCTTCACCGTTGTCAACAATATACGCTCGATCCTGCATAATATAAATAATGGTTCCAAAAATCTATATTACGCATGCGCATTTGAAACAACACACGGGTGCACGAGCGTAGTCCGCTTGAAAGAAAGAATGCGGTGTCATAACAGCAGAATAAGGAAGTGTTGTATGGGCGGAGCTCATGGCGATAACGGAGGTACATTAGAAAAACATTTTATTTGCAAAGGATGCGTTATTTACAGATATAAAGTGAGCGACTAAAGTGTTTTTAACATAAGCTTCCAAATGATGTATTGAGAATCACAAAAATTGACCTTCACTTTAAGGCAAACAATCTGGTGCCATCCTTGCCACTTCATACATTTTACCTTTTCTGAATAAGTAACAGGTATTTTAAAAGGGTTAAAATCCTTTGTGCCACTAATTTTTGTGTGGATACATACACGGCATGTTTTTAGCCTGGCCCAATGATTTTTATAGCAAACAAACTTGTGCCAAACTTGCCATCTCATATATTTTACATTTTCTGAATAAGTAACTGGTCATTTGAAAAGGTTAACATATTTTGGGCCACTCATTTATGTGTGGAATATACAAGGCATGAACCCTTCATAGGACAGACATGTTGTCAGCCCGGCCCAACGCTCTTTATGGCAAACAAATTGGTGACAACCTTGCCACTTCATATATTTTACCTTTTCTGAATAAGTGGTATTTTAAAAGGGTTAAAATCCCGTGGGCCACTCATTTTTGTGTGGATATATACAGGGCATGAGCCCCTTTATAGCACAGACATGTTCTCAGCCTGGCCCAATGCTTTTTATGACAAACAAACTGGTGGCGACCTTGTCAAATCACATATTTTACCTTTTCTAAATAAGTTACAGCTATTTAAAGGGTTTCTTTGCCATATAAATCTTTGGGACAGTCTGAAAACACTTGGATTGTACAAAGGGCCTCACGCCCTATATAACCACACAGAAATCAGTGGCCCAAAGGATTTTAAGCGTTTAAAAATACTATTTACTTACTTAGAAAAGGTAAAATATATAAAGTGGCAAGGTTGGCACCAGTTTATTTGCCATAAATAGCGTTGGGCCAGGCTGAGAACATGTCTCTCATATCAGGGGGCTCACATTCTGTATAAATCCACACAGAAATAAGTGGCCCAAAGTGTTTTATTCTTTCAAAATACCAGTTACTTATTCAGAAAAGGTAAATGTATGAGAGGACCACGTTGGCACAAGTTTGTTTTCTACAAAAAGCTTTGGGCCAGGCTGAAAACATGTTTTTCTCTTGTAAGGTGTATCCAGTCCACGGATTCATCCATTACTTGTGGGATATTCTCCTTCCCAACAGGAAGCTGCAAGAGGATCACCCACAGCAGAGCTGTCTATATAGCTCCTCCCCTAACTGCCACCTCCCAGTCATTCTCTTGCAGCTCTCGATAAGGGAAGCAGCTAGAGAGATGTGGTGCATTAATGTAGTTTATCTTCAATCAAAAGTTTGTTATTTTCAAATGGTACCGGAGTTGTACTATTTTAGCCTCAGGCAGAAAGTTGAAGAAGAGTCTGCCTGTGGTCTTTGATGATCTTAGCAGGTTGTAACTAAGATCCATTGCTGTTCTCACAAATAACTGAAGAGATGGGTAATTTCAGCTGGGGGAATAGCGTGCAGGGTCTCCTGCTCTGAGGTATGTGCAGTTTTAAATTTTTCTAGAGAAATGATAAGCTAGAAAATGCTGACAATACCGGATTTATTTAAGGTAAGCCTGATTACAGTGATTTAATAACGACTGGTATCATGCTTGCTGTAAAGGGTAATATTTTTATTATTTACTCACATTACTGAATAGATATAATGTTTGCTTGAGGTATATAAACGTTTATTTCATATTGGTGATAAAACTTTATTCTGGGGCCCAGTTTTTTCCACATGGCTGACTAGATTTTGCCTAGGGATAGTTTTTTAAGGCCCTCTCACTGTGAGTACAGGTTGGGAGGGGCCTATTTTCCATTAGTTTTTGCAGCTTGAGACATCCAGCTTCCCTGAAGGAGTCCCCTGAACATATAGGACTTCTCTAAGGGGTTTTTGTGCCTTCCAAAGTCGTTGTATGGGCAGGTAGGGCCACAGTAGAGCTGTGGCAGTTTGTTGTGACTGTTTAAAAACGTTTATATATTTTTTTTTTATCCGGTTTTGAAACTAAGGGGTTAATCATCCATTTGCAAGTGGGTGCAATGCTCTTTCAGCCTATTATACACACTGTAAAAATTTCGTAAGATTTACTGCTTTTTTCACTGTTTTAGCAGTTTCTGTGATTGTTTTTTTTCTCTTAAAGGCACAGTACCATTTTTATTTTTTGCTTGTTCACAGTTATTAAAGTGTTTTCCAAGCTTGCTGGTCTCATTACTAGTCTGTTTAAACATGTCTGACATAGAGGAAACTCATTGTTCATTATGTTTAGAAGCCATTGTGGAACCCCCCTCTTAGAATGTGTACCAAATGCACTGATTTTACTGTAGATTACAAAGACCATATTCTGGCTTTAAAAAATTTATCACCAGAAGAAATTGACAAGGAGGAAGTTATGCCGTCTAACTCTCCCCACGTGTCAGATCCTATAAATCCGGCTCAGGGGACGGCAAGTACATCTAGCGCGCCCATTGCGTATACCTTGCAAGACATGGCGGCAGTTATGAATCATACCCTTACAGAGGTATTATCTAAACTTCCAGGATTGCAAGGAAAGCGAGACAGCTCTGGGACTAGAATAAATACAGAGCTCTCTGACGCTTTAGTAGCTATCTCACACCCTCACAATATAATGAAGCTGAAGCTGGGGAGCTTCAATCTGTGGGTGATTTTTCTGATTCAGGGAAGATACTTCAATCTGATTCTGATATGTCTACATTTAAATTTAAACTTGAACACCTCCGCGTATTGCTCAGGGAGGTTTTAGCAACTCTGGACGACTGTGACACTATTGTAGTCCCAGAGAAATTATGTAGATTGGATAAATACTATGCAGTACCTACTTACACTGATGTTTTTCCAATCCCATAAAGATTTTCTGAAATTATTACTAAGGAATGGGATAGACCAGGTGTACCATTCTCTCCCCCTCCTGTTTTTAAAAAGATGTTTCCTATAGACGCCTCTACACGGGACTTATGGCAGACGGTCCCTAAGGTGGAGGGAGCAGTTTCTACTCTAGCTAAGCGTACCACTATCCCTGTCGAGGACAGTTGTGTTTTTCTAGATCCAATGGATAAAAAAATTAGAGGGTTACCTTAAGAAAATTTTTATTCAACAAGGTTTTATTCTCCAGCCTCTTGCATGCATTGCCCCAGTCACTGCTGCCGCGGCTTTCTGGTTTGAGTCCCTAGAGGATTAGGGCCCTTAAGCTAGCCAATTCATTTGTTTCTGACGCCGTTGTTCATTTAACCAAGCTAACGGCTAAAAATTCAGGTTTTGCTATTCAGGCGCGTAGGGCGCTATGGCTTAAATCCTGGTCAGCTGACGTGACTTAAAAGTCTAAACTTCTCAACATTCCCTTCAAAGGACAGATCCTATTCGGGCCTGGACTGAAGGAGATCATTTCTGACATCACTGGAGGAAAAGGTCACGCCCCTCCTCAAGACAGGTCCAACAAATTAAGGACAAAACAGTCTAGTTTTCGGCCCTTTCGAAGCTTCAACTTCCTCTAACACAAAACAAGAGGGAACTTTTGCCCAGTCTAAGCCGGTCTGGAGACCTAACCAGGCTTGGAACAAGGGGAAACAGACCAAGAAGCCTGCTGCTGCCTCTAAGACAGCATGAAGGAGCAGCCCCCGATCCGGAAACGGATCTAGTAGGGGGCAGACTCTCTCTCTTCGCCCAGGCTTGGGCAAGAGATGTCCAGGATCCCTGGGCATTGGAAATTGTGTCCAAGGGTTATCTTCTGGAATTCAAAACCTCTCCCCCAAAAGGGAAATTTCATCTCTCACTTTTATCTGCAAACCAGATAAAGAGAGAAGCATTCTTACATTGTGCTCAAGACCTCCTAGTTATGGGAGTGATCCACCCAGTTCCGCAGGAGGAACAGGGACAGGGCTTTTATTCAAATCTGTTTGGTGTTCCCAAGAAAAAGGGAACATTCAGACCAATCTTAGATCTCAAGATCTTAAACAAATTTCTCAGAGTCCTATCCTTTAAGATGGAGACTATTCGAACCATCCTTCCTATGATCCAGGAGGGTCAATACAGGCACTACCAGTTTGTGGCTCTTCCCTTCGGGTTGGCCACGGCACCAAGAATCTTTACAAAGGTTCTAGGGTCCCTTCTAGCGGTCCTAAGGCCGCGGGCTATAGCAGTAGCCCCTTACTCAGATGACATTCTGATACAGGCGTCGACTTTTCAAGTTGCCAGGTCTCACATGGACATTGTTCTGGCATTTCTGAGGTCGCATGGGTGGAAAGTGAACGAAGAAAAAAAGTTCTCTATCCCCTCTCACAAGAGTTTCCTTCCTAGGAACTCTGATAGATTCTGTAGAAATGAAGATTTACCTGACAGAGGCCAGGTTGTCAAAACTTCTAAATTCCTGCCGTGTTCTTTATTCTACTTCTCGCCCTTCAGTGGCTCAGTGTATGGAAGTAATCGGCTTAATGGTAGCGGCAATGGACATAGTGCCGTTTGCCCGCCTACATCTCAGACCGCTGCAACTCTGCATGCTCAGTCAGTGGAATGGGGATTACACAGATGTGTCCCCTCTACTAAATCTGGATCAAGAGACCAGGGATTCTCTTCTCTGGTGGTTATCTCGGGTCCATCTGTCCAAGGGTATGACCTTCCGCAGGCCAGATTGGACAATAGTAACGACAGATGCCAGCCTTCTGGGCTGGGGTGCAGTCTGGAACTCCCTGAAGGCTCAAGGCTTGTGGACTCAGGAGGAGACACTCCTTCCGATAAACATTCTGGAACTAAGAGCGATATTCAATGCTCTTCAGGCTTGGCCTCAGCTAGCTGCGGTCAGGTTCATCAGATTTCAGTCGGACAACATCATGACTGTAGCTTACATCAACCTTCAAGGGGGAACAAGGAGTTCCCTAGCAATGTTGGAGGTTTCAAAAATAATTATATGGGCAGAGGTTCACTCTTGCCATCTATCAGCTATCCATATCCCAGGAGTAGAGAACTGGGAGGCGGATTTTCTAAGTCGACAGACTTTTCATCCAGGGGAGTGGGAACTCCTTCCGGAGGTGTTTGCACAGTTGATTCAACTTTGGGGCAAACCAGAACTGGATCTCATGGCGTCTCGTCAGAACGCCAAGCTTCCTTGTTACGGGTTCAGGTCCAGGGATGCCAAGGCAGCGCTGATAGATGCTCTAGCAGTGCCTTGGTCTTTCAACCTGGCTTATGTGTTTCCACCGTTTCCTCTGCTCCCTCGTCTGATTGCCAAGATCAAGCAGGAGAGAGCTTCAGTGATTTTGATAGCTCCTGCGTGGCCACACAGGACTTGGTACGCAGATCTGGTGGACATGTCATTCTTTCCACCTTGGACTCTGCCGCTGAGGCAAGACCTTCTACTTCAAGGTCCCTTCAAACATCCAAATCTAATTTCTCTGCGTCTGACTGCTTGGAGATTGAACGCTTGATTTTGTCAAAACGTGGTTTTTCTGAGTCGGTCATTGATACCTTAATTCAGGCTTGAAAGCCTGTCGCCAGGAAAATCTATCATAAGATATGGTGTAAATATCTTCATTGGTGTGAATCCAAGGGTTACTCATGGAGTAAAGTCAGGATTCCCAGGATATTGTCTTTTCTCCAAGAAGGATTGGAGAAGGGATTGTCAGCTAGTTCCTTAAAGGGACAGATTTCTGCTCTGTCTATTCTTTTGCACGAGCGTCTGGCGGCTGTTCCAGACGTTCAGGCGTTTTGTCAGGCTTTAGTTAGAATCAAGCCTGTGTTTAAACCTGTTGCTCCGCCATGGAGTTTAAATTTAGTTCTTAAAGTTCTTCAAGGGGTTCCGTTTGAACCTCTGCATTCCATAGATATCAAGCTTTTATCTTGGAAAGTTCTGTTCTTGGTAGCTATCTCTTCGGCTCGAAGAGTTTCAGAGTTATCTGCCTTGCAGTGTGATTCCCCTTATCTGATCTTCCATGCAGATAAGGTAGTTTTGCGTACCAAACCTGGGTTTCTTCCTAAGGTGGTATCCAATAAGAATATCAATCAAGAGATTGTTTTTCTGTCACTATGTCCTAATCCTTCTTCAAAGAAGGAACGTCTATTACACAATCTTGACGTTCGTGCTTTAAAGTTTTATTTACAAGCTACTAAAGATTTTCGTCAAACATCTGCATTGTTTGTTGTCTAGTCTGGACAGAGGAAAGGCCAAAAGGCTTCAGCAACTTCTCTTTCTTTTTGGTTAAGAAGTATAATCCGCTTAGCTTATGAGACTGCTGGCCAGCAGCCTCCTGTAAGAATTACAGCTCATTCCACTAGAGCGGTGGCTTCCACATGGGCCTTTAAAAATGAGGCTTCTGTTGAACAGATTTGTAAGGCGGCGACTTGGTCTTCGCTTCATACTTTTTCTAAATTCTACAAATTTGATACTTTTGCTTCTTCAAAGGCTATTTTTGGGAGAAAGGTCTTACAGGCAGTGGTGCCTTCCATTTAAGCGCCTGCCTTGTCCCTCCCTTCATCCGTGTCCTATAGCTTTGGTATTGGTATCCCACAAGTAATGGATGAATCCGTGGACTGGATACACCTTACAAGAGAAAACAAAATTTATGCTTACCTGATAAATTTATTTCTCTTGTGGTGTATCCAGTCCACGGCCCGCCCTGTCATTTTAAGGCAGGTGTTTTTTAATTTTTAAACTACAGTCACCACAGCACCCTATAGTTTCTCCTTTCTCTTGCTTGTCTTCGGTCGAATGACTGGGAGGTGGCAGTTAGGGGAGGAGCTATATAGACAGCTCTGCTGTGGGTGATCCTCTTGCAGCTTCCTGTTGGGAAGGAGAATATCCCACAAGTAATGGATGAATCCGTGGACTGGATACACCACAAGAGAAATAAATTTATCAGGTAAGCATAAATTTTGTTATTCTATGAAGGGGCTCACTCCTTGTATATGAAGGGGCTCACTCCTTGTATATATCCACACAGTAATGAGGGCCCAAAGGATTTTAACCCTTTTAAAATATCTGATTCCTTTTTAAAAAAAATTGTAAAATATATGGGGTGACAAGGCTGTCACCAGTTTGTTTGCTTCAAAAAGCGTTAGGCCAGGGTGAGAACATGTTTATTCTATGGAGAGGTTCACGCCCTGTATATATCCACAAAAAAGTGAGTGGTCCAAAGGATTTTAACCCTTTTAAAATACTAGTTAATTATTCAGAAATTTAAAAATATATGAGATGGCAACGTTGGCACCAGTTTGTTTGCTACAAAAAGCATTGGGCCAGGCTAAGAACATATTTATCCTATGAAGGGACTCACTCCTGGTATATATCCACACAGTAAAGAGTGTCCCAAAGGATTTTAAGCCATTTGAAATACCAGTTATTTATTTAGAAAAGGTCAAATAAAGTGGCAAGGTTGGCAATAGTTTTTTTTGCCATAGAAACCGTTGGGCCAGGCTGAAAACATGTTTATCCTATGTAGGGCTTCACGCCGTGTATGTATCCACACAGAAATTAATGGCCCAAAGGATTTTAATCATTTTAAAATACCAGTTACTTATTCTGAAAAGGTAAAATATATGAAGTGTATATCAATGACATAGGTATAAAACTGCCTTATTCATCAAATTATGGTTCCATCTATAACCCATACACTCATATTCCTTAGGGGAGTGCAGGGGTGCCCTAGTGGTTGGTATACAGTGTAATCCCAAAGAAAAATAAAAAATAAAACCACTATTTGGCACACAGTTAAACACATAGGTAGATCCGCAGAAAGGGAGCCAAAAAAATAAAACAACTTTTACTGTCAAATATTAAAATACAAATATTGGAGCATCTGGATTAAACACACTACAATTGTCTATTTAAAAATTAGACAATAATTGTTAAGGCTCTAAGTTTGCAAAATTAAGCAGATTCCAACACTGTCAGAGGCCCATTGTAAGATGTCCACCGAGATAGAAAAAGATCCCTAAAAAACTACTGACTATGATTTGGTGCTACCCACATAGGTGGGTGAAGGGTGGCGCTTATCAGACTATCTCTTGGTAGGCAGCTGCTTACAATTATTGTGAAAAAGATACGGCTTGCAGTGACCAAGGAATGGCCAGAATTACCTATATATCAATCACAGAGAGCACGCAAATAAAGTATAACCATGTCCAGATTACTCACAGACAGGCGAACACCTAACACATGTTTCTCCTGGGCTTTTTTAGAGCCTCAACGATTTGACAGTAAAAGTTGTTTTATTTATTTTTTGGCTCCCTTTCTACAGATCTACCTATGTGTTTAAGTGTGTGCCAAATAGGGGTTTTCTTTTTTTGGGGGATTACAAAATATATGAAGTGACAAGGTTGTCACCAATTTATTTGCCATAAAGAGCGTTGGGCCTGGCTGTTCAAGGGATACTACCCCCACATTTTTTATTTCATGATTCAGATAGAACATGCAATTTTAAGCAACTTTCTAATTTACTCCTATTATCAATTTTTCTTTTTTCTCATGTTATCTTGATTTGAAAAAGCAGTAATAAAAGGCTAGGAGCCCGCCCATTTTTAGTTCAGCACCTGGGTAGAGCTTGCTGATTGGTTTGCTACATTTAGCCACAAATCAACAAGCGCTACCCAGGTGCTGAACAAAAAATGGTCCGGCTCTAAAGCTTACAGTACTGCTTTTTCAAATCAAGATAGCATGAGAACAAAGAAAAATTGATAATAGGAGTAAATTAGAAAGTTGCTTAAAATCTCATGCTCTATCTGAATCATGAAAAAAAAATGGGTTTAGTGTCCCTTTAACATGTCTGTTGTATGATGGGGCTCAAGTCCTGTATATATCTACATGTAAATGAGTGGCCCACAGGATTTTAACCCATTTAAAATATCAGTTACTCAAAATTGTGCCATGTTTGCCATCTGTTTATTGCAATATAAGATGATTTTTTTTATAAAATGTAATTTTGTTTAGGTTTTTGGAAAGTGTATTATTTTATTTAAAATAAAAATAACTGTAGATATCTTTATTTTACAAATTGCAGAATAAGAAGCTGACTGATTAAGAAGACAACTTTAGCCTTGTACATTTTGAAGCTTTCTTGTACTTAATGCTCATTCACAGTAGCTACCTTATAAATGACAATCAGCATAAACCACTATGTGTGAATGAACATTAAAGGGACAGTAAACCTCAAGCTGGCCCGATACGCTGTGTGAAAAAAACAGACCCGCTCAGAAGAGCACAGAGAGCGGGTCTGAAAAACAGCCGTTGTTTTAAAAAATTCAAAGGGAATATTATGTTTTATAAAGTTAGCGCTAATATAATGTTATATAATTCTGCACTATGTGCAGAATTATATAACATTATTTTTTAGGTTTACTGACACTTTAAAGGGACAGTCTAGTCCAAAACAAACTTTCATTTTTCAGATAGGGCATGTAATTTTAAACAATTTTCCAATTCACTTCTATCACCAATTTTGCTTTGTTCTCTTGTTATTCTTAGTTGAAAGCTAAATCTAGGAGGTTCATATGCTAATTTCTAAGCCCTTGAAGGCCGCCTCTTAGCTCAGGGTATTTTGACAGTTTTTCACCACTAGAGGGTGTTAGTTCATATTTTTCATATAGATAACACTGTGCTCATGCACGTGGAGTTCCTAGGAGCCCGCACTGATTGGCTAAAATGCAAGTCTGTCAAAAGAACTAAAATAAGGGGCAGTTTGCAGAGGCTTAGATACAAGATAATCACAGAGGTAAAAAGTATATTAATATAACCGTGTTGGTTATGCAAAACTGGGGAACGGGTAATAAAGGGATTATCTATCTTCTAAAACAATAAATATTCTGGTGTAGACTGTCCCTTTAAGAACAAGAAAGCTGCAAAATGTTTCAATTTCAGAATGATTGTCTATAGGTTGTTTGTTACATTAAAGTTGATTTAAAAAAAAAAGCAAAGCAAAAAAAAAAAGCTTTGAGTGGAGGTCACATGTTTCCTGTCTAGAGTGGAGCTCCAGTCTGCAGCTAGACCCTTCACAAGAACTGAACAGGATACTGAATTCTATAGTACACGGCTACAGGAAGTTAGCTTGTCATTTTAGATTATTCAACTAATCCTAATGCCTGCAGCGGCAGCTGCTGGGCGGAATGTGTATTACAGTGTATTGATTGTGACATGATTCATGTGATATTTAACCCCTTAAGGACCACAGTACTTTTCCATTTTCTGACCGCTTGGGACCAAAGCAGCGGACAAGGGGGGAGGCTTAGTCATATTGAACACCGATGATTATTTAACAGAAGCTTATCGTCTCCTAAATGATACTGAGACTTACACTAGACTCAAAGCAAATCCAGTAAATAAATTTAGTCTAGAACTAGACAAGTTACTCTTTTATGCCAAAAAAGAAAAAAATTTGAACGAGAAGGAATTACATTTTCTAAAAACACAATACCCAGTGACCCCAATATTCTACTATTTGCCAAAAACGCATAAATCGATAGTAAAACCGCCGGGAAGACCGATCATTTCTGGCATTAATTCACTAACGGCCAACCTATCCCAATATGTGGACAAGTTCCTACAGCCTTATGTAATAAATGTACCAACGTATTTGAAAGATTCTACTTCACTACTCAATGAGCTAAATAATATTTTTTGGCAGAAGGATTTTCTTTTAGTAACCTGCGTTGTAAATGCACTTTATACTAATATCACACACACTTTAGGAATAGATTCAACTAAATACTTTTTACACAATGATGATAATATGTCGATTAACCAGGCAGATTTTTTAATACAATGTATCAGTTTTATTCTTAACAATAATTATTTCAATTTTAATGGTGAATACTTTTTACAAAGAAAAGGAACAGCGATGGGTACGAGGTTTGCGCCCAGTTATGCGAACCTTTTTATGGGTAGATTTGAACATGACAACATTATTAGTAGCGCATGGAGCGCAAACCTCGTACTCATCAAACGCTATATAGATGATCTATTTTTAATCTGGAAAGGAGGAGAAGATTTATTAATTCAATTTATGGAAGATATAAATAATAATAGTTGGGGAATTACTTTTACATACGATTTTAATGCTAGGACTATAGATTTTTTTAGACTTGACCATTGAAATTGTCGATAATAAAATTCAGACGAAAACATTTTTTAAGAAAGTGGACACAAACAACTATATACATTATAACAGTAGTCATTATGATCAATGGAAGCTTAATGTCCCTAAAGGACAATTTTTAAGACTAAGGAAAAATTGTTCCACAATGGATGATTACAAGAGTCAAGCAAATGTGCTTAAAGAAAGATTCATAGAAAAAGGCTATAATGAGGAATTTATAATAGGAGCTATAGAAGAGGTAGAGAAATAGAAAGAAATAGGCTTATTCATAAAAAAGAAAAAAAACAATCCAATCCTAAAGATTTTGAAACTACATTTATAACCCAATATAGTGCGGATTTCAAATTAATCAAAAAAATTATTCAGAAACACTGGCATTTAGTTCAGAAAGATCCAGTCCTGAGTGAAATCACAGAAAATAAACCTAAGATAGTCTACAGAAAAGCTAAAACACTCAAATCTATTTTAGCACCTAGTGAGTTCAAAAAAAGAAAAAGTCACAATACAGATGTTCATGGACACAAACTTGAAGGATTTTATCCATGCCACCAATGCAAAGCTTGCAGTTTCAGTACTAAATGCAAAATATTGGAAGCTAGTAATTCAGATTATAAGGTCAAAATTAGAGAAACTATTAGATGTTCGGACAGGAACGTTGTGTATATGATACAGTGTCCGTGTAAGAAACAATATTTTGGACAGACGAGTAGACCAGTAAGGGACAGGATAAGGCAACACCTTTTAAATATAGAATGGGGCTATGAGGATCATTTACTCTCCAAACATTTTAAAGACTTCCATGGACAGAAAACTGAAGGTTTTTTATATTGGGGTGTTAAAAAGCTTAAACTTCAAAGAGGAGGAAATACATTGAAACAGCTCTTATTCACTGAAGCAGAATTAATTTTTAACTTTGGTACCCTGACCCCAGGGGGGCTAAATGCTGAACTTGACCTCAATCCTTTTAACCCCTTAACGACTGAGGACGTGCAGGGTACGTCCTCAGAAAAAAGGCAGTTAATGCCTGAGAACGTACCCTGCACGTCCTCAGTGTGGAAAGCAGCTGGAAGCGATCCTGCTCGCTTCCAGCTGCTTTCCGGTTATTGCAGTGATGCCTCGATATGGAGGCATCCTGCAATAACCTTTTTAAGTAATCCGGTGCAGAGAGAGCCACTCTGTGGCCCTCTCTGCACCGGAGATCGGTTGCTCCCTGTGTTGGTGGGTGGGAGCCGGACCGGGAGGCGGGTGGCGGCCATCGATGGCCCTGTGGAAGTGAAGGGGGGCGGGATCGTGGGCGGGGGTGGCTGGGGGCGCGCACGGGCGCGCGCGCGTGCACGGGAGGGTGGGGGCGGGCGCGGGCACGGGGAGGGAGCGGGTGGGAACCGCTACACTGCAGAAAATGTGCAAATAAAAAGATAAAAAAAATTGAAAATTAAAATAATCAGCAAGGTGGTGGGGGTTTGTCTGTGGGGGGTGGGGGGGGGGGGGAAGCTACACTACAGAAAAAAAAAAACAAAGAAAAAAAAAGCACTTTTTATTGTAAACTGGGTACTGGCAGACAGCTGCCAGTACCCAAGATGGCCCCCAATAAGGCAGAGGGGAGGGTTAGAGAGCGGTTTTGGGGGGGATCAGGGAGGTTGGGGGCTAAGGGGGGAATCCTACACAGTAGCATATGTAAATATGCTAAAAAAAAAAATTCATTTTTTTTTTAAAACCCTTTTATTTTAGTACTGGCAGACTTTCTGCCAGTACTTAAGATGGCGGGGACAATTGTGGGGTGGGGGAGGGAAGGGAGCTGTTTGGGAGGGATCAGGGGGTGGGATGTGTCAGATGGGAGGCTGATCTCTACACTAAAGCTAAAATTAACCCTGCAAGCTCACTACAAACTCCCTAATTAACCCTTTCACTGCTAGCCAGAATACACGTGTGAGGCGCAACAGGATTTAGTGGCCTTCTAATTACCAGAAAGCAACGCCAAAGTCATATATGTCTGCTATTTCTGAACAAAGGGGATCCCAGACAAGCATTTACAACCATTTGTGCCATAATTGCACAAGCTGTTTGTAAATGATTTCAGTGAGAAACCTAAAATTGTGAAAAATTTTACGTTTTTTTTAATTTGATCGCATTTGGCGGTGAAATGGTGGCATGAAATATACCAAAATGTGCCTAGATCAATACTTGGGGTTGTCTACTACACTACACTAAAGCTAAAATTAACCCTACAAGCTCCCTAAAAGCTCCCTAATTAACCCCTTAACTGCTGGGCATGATACACTTGTGGTGCGCAGTGGCATTTAGCGGCCTTCTAATTACCAAAAAGCAACGCCAAAGCCATATATGTGTGCTATTTCTGAACAAAGGGGATCCCAGAGAAGAATTTACAACCATTTATGCCATAATTGCACAAGTTGTTTGTAAATAATTTCAGTGAGAAACCTAAAGTTTGTGAAAAAATTTGTGAAAAAGTGAACAATTTTTTGTATTTGATCGCATTTGGCGGTGAAATGGTGGTATGAAATATACCAAAATTGGCCTAGATCAATACTTTGGGATGTCTACTAAAAAAAAAATATATAAATGTCAAGGGATATTCAGGTATTCCTGAAAGATATCAGTGTTCTAATGTAACTAGCGCTAATTTTGGAAAAAAATGGTTTGGAAATAGCAAAGTGCTACTTGTATTTATGGCCCTATAACTTGCAAAAAAAGCAAAGAACATGTAAACATTGGGTATTTCTAAACTCAGGACAAAATTTAGAAACTATTTAGCATGGGTGTTTTTTGGTGGTTTTAGATATGTAACAGATTTTGGGGGTCAAAGTTAGAAAAAGTGTGTTTTTTTCCATTTTTCCTCATATTTTATCATTTTTTTTATAGTAAATTATAAGATATGATGAAAATAATGGTATCTTTAGAAAGTCCATTTAATGGCGAGAAAAACGGTATATAATATGTGTGGGTACAGTAAATGAGTAAGAAGAAAATTACAGCTAAACACAAACACCGCAAAAATGTAAAAATAGCCTTGGTCCCAAACGGACAGAAAATGGAAAAGTGCTCTGGTCACTAAGGGGTTAACTGATGTGGTCATTAGATGGTAGCATTTTTTCTCCTCTTACATAATATAAATATATATATATATATATATATATATATATATATATATATATATATATATATATATATATATATATATTTTATTTTGGCCTCTTAGATATTATCTCAATTTTTTTAGGTCTTTCTTGTATTAAACATTTATATATGTTACTAATTAACTTCTTTTAAGTATTTTTAATATTATTAAAAACATTTTTAATACGTTTTCATTTTTTAATATTTCTAGTATTTTTTAATCAGTTTAAAATAACTATTTATTTAGTATATAATATCAACTTCATATTTCTATGACCCTGTAAAACCATTTTTAACCCCTTAAGGACCAGCGACGTACCCTGTATGTCACTGGCCTTTTTTTGGGACTTGTTTTATAGCGCGGTCTTGCCACCAGCGTTGAGACTGCTTTATTCCACAAAGCCTGCTGGAGGGAGAGCATTAATAGCGTGTTCTTGCTAGACTTGTGCTATTATGTCCTGAAAAAACCCTTAACGACCAGTGACATACAGGGTACATTGTGGTCATTAAGGGGTTAAATTGACTGGTTACTCCACTTTATATATATATTTTTTATATATATTTTTTATACACACTTTTTATGTATATTCTTTCTGTATATCACTCTTTATGCGATTTAGTTAAGGAATTATCCTTTGTTTAGGATACGAATGAATTAACCCCAGGAGTAAGTGTATAGACTAGCAACAGGTTTCTTTACAATTCTGTATTTCAAATGCAGGAACCGATATCATTAAGACACTTTATACTATATACACTACTTGTTTTGGTATCTTTCATTGATATCTGTCAGATTGTATTTATTATAATTTAAACTAAATGTATATTTGAGTTTACTTTTTGGAATTACAACACTTGTAGAATATATCATACATAAAATATGGAAATAGACCACTGATAGAAATATAGCATTGCTGAATAAATAAAGTTTATTGTAATGGACAATTTAGAGTTAAAAAGGCGGCACAGGATTTCAGCCTATAAAAGGAAGGACTAGACCCCATGTAAGTCATCTTGATAAAGGCACGATGTGCTGAAACGCGTAGAATGACTTACAACCTGTGATCTACATATTACCAACTTTATTACCCTCACTCGGATTATTTGAGAATATTACTGAGACTTTCAAATTTGGTATGCTTTTTCATTGTCCGGATTGGTCGATCCAGTCAGGTGACGAAGACATGTACACGCTGACAGTGAAGACGCTGAAGCCATGCTTGGGAGTGAAAGAATACTCAGCGTGTAGTGCCCGCAGCTGATTGCTCTGCGAGAGCGTCCACACAGCACCGGAGCCCCTTACAGCCATCAAGTCTGTCAGGTATGTTCGAGTTATCTCATTTCAACATTGGGGCATTTTCTAAACTGACCGGTCAGTGCTTGTTACACTTTAGGAACTTTGATTTTGAAATTTGACTTTGAAATCTGGCTAAGGATTAATTGAAGATACATAGGATACTTGCAAAGTGACAGTTTGCTTCCTTATATATATGTTGGCTGCAGACCACAACTTTTTATCCATATCTGCCTAAACTGTTTGCCAGCAGAGTCTCACAGACCATTTTACAGGATACAGACTTTCCTGGCTGATATGTATTTATCATTGTTTTCTCACTAACGTGCAGTTGCCTTTTTTAATAGATCAAATTTGTATGAATTGTTTTTAATTATATGCTACTACAATTATTAGTTGTAGGATTAACTATTTTAGTGATTGATTATATTAGTTCTATTAGTTCTATTAGATGTGGCCAAATCTTTTTTATTTTGTTATTTGAATGTATTTGTCTATATTGTTGTTTGATTTAACACTTTAGGGATAACCTAATTTTTATGCATTGTTATATTTAATTACTCTTTTGATAAATTTATCTATTCCTTTGTATGATATTATGCTATATTTTTACCTCTATTGATTGAGATCCACCTTATTTATTTATATATACCCACCTGATTTATACCCACCCCATCTATATATCTAATATTCATTTTATAGTGTATTGTACATTTGTATTTGAAATTATTTATTTATATTTCCTTATTTTTAACTCAGCCCAGTACGCCACTCTTATTTTTTAAAGCTATTTTTACGGTGTTTGTGTTTGTGGTGTTTGTGTTTAGCTGTAATTTTCCTCTTACTCATTTACTGTACCCACACATATTATATACCGTTTTTCTCGCCATTAAATGGACGTTCTAAAGATACCATTATTTTCATCATATCTTATAATTTACTATAATTTTTTTTTATAAAATATGATTAAAAAAATGGAAAAAAACACACTTTTTCTAACTTTGACCCCCAAAATATGTTACACATCTACAACCACAAAAAAACACCCGTGGCCAAATAGTTTCTAAATTTTGTCCTGAGTTTAGAAATACCAGACATCCCAACTCTCCCTGAAGTTCAGGGTGTCTCCCTGATTGTAATAGCGGCTCCCTGATACCAGCAAATGGAATGCAATCTCCCTGAAACTCCAAGTACCATGATCCAATGTGGCCCAAATCCAGTAGAGTGTTTCTTTAAGGAATGCCTTTAGTTGCTGGGATGTTATAGAACCCTCAAAGCATGCATCAATAACCAAAAAGCCCCCACTGATTTTAATAAAATAAAACACAAATACTACCTTATTTACTGCACGTAATTAAACTTCGTATTCTAGAATATTTATTTATTTATTTATTTCCAATTTTTTTTTTATTGATATACAAAGAGAAAAACAATACAATGTTTCAAAGGCTAACCTTACACCACACAGGGTGCGAAGAAAATAATAAAAAAAAAAAAATCCACCTAACCCATCCCCTATACGGGTTTACAATTTACCACATAGGGTATCAAAAAATATGGCATATTGGGCAAAGCAGAAAAAATAAAAGACAGCCTCTCAATCGGGCTTACCTTTCACCTCGCAGGGTGTTTACCTGAACATAATTGGATATAAAGGGAAAAAAAAATCAAAATACACTCAGTTAACCTCTCCTTTAAATTATCATTTACCAAACTAATCTTTATTACTAATACAATCTAAAGCTCTATCTGATTCTGTCAAGATCTGTTGATCAGCTATTCAGCTTTCAACTATCCTATTACATTCTCTTCTCTCAAGTAAGTTTTTGGGAGTCATATACCACCCTAAATTTTCAACTTGCATTTTGGTGTGTACCCCTCCTCTTTATTATCCTATATCTAACTCATAACAAATCAGACATACCAACCACACAAACAAACAACAGCAACAGCATCATAACTAAAACAAAAATAGCAACATAAAAAAAAAAGGAGAAAAAATAAATAAATTAAAATACTCTCTTTCTTCCCCCTCCCCACCCCGCCCCCACTTCCCTAGTTCGGACATTCGGCCAAGTGATGATATTTATTTAACAAAATTAACTGTTAATGGCTATAATTTGTTTTTGTATCTCCCACGAATGTGACAATAGAAATTTATCCCATTTCATCATCAATTTTTTCAGTTTACTCTCTAGAAAAATCAGCGGGTCTTTAATATCCAGCGCTAGTTGAATAGACATGTTTTTTATAAATGTAGCTATACTTGGTGCTTTATTCGCTTTCCAATTTCTTAGAATTAGTTGTCTCGCAACCAAAATTGCCGTATTGGCTAGATGTTTATTTTGTACCTCTTTCTCTTGTATAAGAAATATAACTTGCTCTTTCTTTAGCTTGATCTTACTTGGAATAAATCTATTAAGCCAATATTCTACTTTGCACCAAAACTGGTAAATTTTAGGACAGGAATAAAAGACATGTAACAAGTCCGCATCTAAAGAACTACATCTCGTACATTTCATAACTTTTGCATTCTTCCATCTTGACATGGAGAGCGGAGTCAGATACGCTCTATTCAATAATTTAATATGGGACTCTCTAAATGAAATTTCTTGCGAATACTCTGAGATCAATAGCAGACTTTTTTTAAAATGGTCAATACTTAAATTACTAAAGTCTTTGCGCCATTTAGTAAATAACATTAGTGATTTGTCTTTAGCTTCTAAGGACATAATACTTCTATACAAGAAGGATATTGAATGATTCCCTGCCCGATAAATATTGATAATCGTGTCAATATTTCTCAGATTAGTTGGGTTAAACTCCGCTAGTTTGTTTGTGTCAATGAAATGTCGGATTTGTAAGTAGGCAAAAAATTGTTTATTCTCCAACTTAAATTCTTTGACCAACAAATCAAAGGGTTTAACCCTGTTAGTCTGTGTATCAATTAGTTGATTGACCCTGATTAATCCTTTCTGAGCCCACTCACAGAATATATATGATTCCATTCCACTTAAAAAAATGTGGAATCCCTCTTATAGGCAGATATTGTGATATCTTGTAATCTATTTGCAGTGTTTGACATATCTTTTTCCAGGCTAGGATTATATTATGTATTGTATATTTAAAATTGGACCTCTCCGCTGGTTTTAATATTGGAGAATGTAGTAATGCTCTAAGAGAGAGTGGCGATATTGCTATCTCCTCATCTGGATAATTAGATATAAATTCTGCCCCTGTTAACCAATCTAAAGCCGTTTTTGCTAGTCATACCCAATTATACACTTTTAAATTAGGCAGGGCGAGCCCCGCATCGTCTCTCAGATAAGATAGCTTCTTCAATCCTATGCGCGGCTTGCTACTCCCCCAAAAGAATAGAGTACATTGTGAATTAAATTTTTGAAGGTCTTTTACCCCAATACGGACTGGTATGTTTTGCATAAGAAATAGAATTTTTGGGAAAATCATCATTTTAATAAGAAGTACTTTAGCCGAAAGGGAAAGAGGTAGTTTAGCCCAGTTTTTCAAGTTATCAATACATTTCTGCCATACAGGTGTGTAGTTTAGGCTATACCAATCCTCTAAGTTCTTTGATAATATTATCCCTACATACTTGATTTTCCCCAATGCTACTTTGAACGGATTATCCAGTAGGCTATTCTTTTTTTTTGATAATCCAAAGGATCTCCGAATTATTTAAGTTGATTTTATATCCTGAAAATTTACTGTATTCCCTGATAATGTCCATAATACGTGGTATGTTAACCCTAGAATTAGATATATAAAAGAGGATATTGTCCGCGTACATAGAAAGCACAATTTTTTTATTCCCCAATAACACCCCTTCCAATCTATCCCTGCAGCAGATGGCCAGTGGTTCTAGTGAAATATTGAAGAGTAATGGTGATAGCGGACAGCCTTGCCTTGTTCCTTTTTGAAGTGTTAAACCTGGGGAGCTTAGACCGTTTATATTAATGCAAGAGATAGTGTCTTGATAAATTAGTTTAATGTAATTATTAAAATTACCCACTATCCCAAAACTATTCAGCGCTGTAAAGAGATGGTCCCATTCTAAAATATTTAAGCATTCAACAAGCGTACAATCACTGTAAAATAGGTTTATTATATGTGGTTGTGCAATAAAGCTACTTTTTTGTTTAATGTGACTTTAGTGGGAAGCTACTTTAATGATAAGTTTCTATCTTATTTAGGGTTTCAAGGTGTCCAATATATAACTGGGAGGGGGGGCGGTTGGCGGCGCAGTAGCGGGTGAAGTCACCTCCCTGAAATTAGTTTTTGCAGGCTGGGATGTCTGAAATACCCAATGTTACATGTTCTTTGCTTTTTTTTGCAAGTTATAGAGCAATAAATACAAGTAGCACTTTGCTATTTCCAAACCACTTTTTTTTCAAATTAGCTATAGTTCCATTGGAACACTGATATCTACTGATATCTACAACCCAAAGTATTGATCTAGGCCCATTTTGGTATATTTCATGCCACCATTTCACTGCCAAATGCGATCAAATAAAAAATGTTTTAACTTTTTCACAAATTTTTTCATAAACTTTAGGTTTCTGACTGAAATTATTTACAAACAGCTTGTGCAATTATGGCACAAATGGTTGTAAATGCTTCTCTGGGATCCCCTTTGTTCAGAAATGGCAGACATATGGCTTTGGCGTTGCTTTTTAGTAATTAGAAGGCCGCTAAATGCCACTGCGCACCACACATGTATTATGCCCAGCAGTGAAGGGGTTAATTAGGGAGCATGTAGGGAGATTGTAGGGTTAATTTTAGCTTTAGTGTAGTGATGCAGAGGTTGAAGGGGTGGGGGGTCAGCTTGTCAGTGCTCAGACCATACACCGCACACTGCATCAAATTGGTCTGCATGGCTGTCGTCCAAGAAGGAAGCCTCTTCTAAAGATGATGCACAAGAAAGCCCGCAAAAAGCAGACTAAGGACATGGATTACTGGAACCATGTCCTGTGGTCCGATGAGAACAAGATAAACTTATTTGGTTCAGATGGTGTCAAGTGTGTGTGGCGGCAACCAGGTGAGGAGTACAAAGACAAGTGTGTCTTGCCTACAGTCAAGCATGGTGGTGGGAGTGTCCTGGTTTGGGCCTGCATGAGTGCTGCCGGCACTGCGGAGCTACAGTTCATTGAGGGAACCATGAATGCCAACATGTACTGTGACATACTGAAGCAGAGCGCGATCCTCTTCCTTTTGGAGACTGGGCCGCAGGGCAGTATTCCAACACAATTATGACCCTAAACACACCTAAAAGACGACCACTGCCTTGCTAAAGAAGCTGAGGGTAAAGGTGATGGACTGGCCAAGCATGTCTCCAGACCTAAACCTTATTGAGCATCTGTGGGGCATCCTCAAACAGAAGGTGCAAGGTCTCTAACATCCAGCAGCTCTGTGATGTTGTCATAGAGGAGTGGAAGAGGACTCCAGTGGCAACCTGTGAAGCTCTGATGAACTCCATGCCCAAGAGGGTTAAGGCAGTGCTGGAAAATAATGGTGGCCACACAAAATATTGACACTTTGGGCCCAATTTGGACATTTCCACCTAGGGGTGTACTCACTTTTGTTGCCAACGGTTTAGACATTAATGGCTGTGTGTTGAGTTATTTTGAGGGGACAGCAAATTTACACTGTTATACAGGCTATACACTCACTACTTTACATTGTAGCAAAGTGTAATTTATTCAGTGTTGTCACATGAAAAGATATAATAAAGTATTTACAAAAATGTGAGGGGTGTACTCACTTTTGTGAGATACTGTAATTATGTATACATAACACACTAGCAGCATGGTAGTAGTATGCAATACTGCAGGTAGCTACAACCCCATCTGAAAACATTACAAACCTCCTCCTGCAGTACCATGGCACCTGTCAGTCATCCCAGCAAGCCCATTGGTAAATACCTCCAGTGCCTTGCATCTCTCCCTCTGCTTCCTGCTACAGTTGCTCCTGTGTGGCTGCTGCCAGCCCCTCAGTACCCAGTACACCTCTATTAGCCCCACAGGACAAAACAGCTTGCGCAGCTGTCACACCCTCTGTGCCACCTCAACATTGCCCAATGACAAGGTGCGGCAGACTGTGAGCGTGGACTTAGGCAGGTGCAGTGTGGATTGTCCAGTTGCAGTGCTCAGTTTCGAGCAAGTCAGTGAGATGCAGTGTTTAGTGCAACAAAAATATACAATACTTTTCTTAGTCCGCGGTGCAGATTGTACTAATCCCAATCACCAACAGCTCAATAAAACTCTGTACAAAAATCAGCGGGTACCGTTGGTTCAAGCTCAGCAGATACGGCTCTGCGGTGCAACCCCCCCCCCCCGCCAGATGGATCCGACCATGAGTCACAGTGACACACTGTCACAGTCACTCCTAGAGGGCCCAAAAAGATAAAAAAAAACAAAGCAGCACTAGCAGCCCGGGGGCTAGGGGGGCAATGCAGGACAGTCAGCACACTTCCCAAGGGGGTGTGTATTTGCTGTGATCTCATGAGATTTTATAGAATTTACTTAAACTAAATAGGAAAATAACATGACTGTGCCTTCACATGACAGATGTACACTCCCTAGCTTGTCCTGGGACAAGCAACCTTACTGGCTGCTCTCTTTACAGTGGGGTGTGAATACTTAGGACATTTAAGGTAAAATATCTTCCTTTTTTACACAGAGATCTTCAGATGATATTTTGTAGTCTGCTATTTACAGCTATGCTGCATCACTTTCAAATGTCAACATTTGGGTATCATGTCCCTGTAATACTAAATAAATAAATAAATAAAAGAGAAAGAAGGGTCATGTGATCCCACAGTTGAGATCAGGGGTGTGGTATTGGCAACAAAGAATATACTTAGGTAAACTAAGTTGAAAAGTCGACTAAAAAAAAGATGCACACAATACAAGCAGAATGATTAACAAATAAATAAATTGTTTCATTTCACTCCTGTAGTGTACCCCATAGATTATTTCAGTGTTAAAAAAAGGGTTTGTGGCAAGGTGGATACAATTCGATTATATAAAAATATATAAAAAAACAAACAAACATTTTTTTAAATTTAAATCCGATATATTTTTTTTTGCTTTCAATATGATTTTTTTTTTAAATAAAATGCATTTTGAGGAAACATCTATCTAAAGATATATTCTATTTAAGATACATTATAATCTAAAGGTTATTCATCATGAAATAAAGTTTTTTTTTTATTATATAGCAAGATTCTGTATATTCATAACTGTAATACACACACACAAAAAGAAAGCAAGACCCTTAGATCTGCTTATAAAAGAGCGCCACTCGTGGGAGATCAGATTGTATATACAGGGAGTGCAGAATTATTAGGCAAGTTGTATTTTTGAGGATTAATTTTATTATTGAACAACAACCATGTTCTCAATGAACCCAAAAAACTCATTAATATCAAAGCTGAATAGTTTTGGAAGTAGTTTTTAGTTTGTTTTTAGTTATAGCTATTTTAGGGGGATATCTGTGTGTGCAGGTGACTATTACTGTGCATAATTATTAGGCAACTTAACAAAAAACAAATATATACCCATTTCAATTATTTATTTTTACCAGTGAAACCAATATAACATCTCAACATTCACAAATATACATTTCTGACATTCAAAAACAAAACAAAAACAAATCAGTGACCAATATAGCCACCTTTCTTTGCAAGGACACTCAAAAGCCTGCCATCTATGGATTCTGTCAGTGTTTTGATCTGTTCACCATCAACATTGCGTGCAGCAGCAACCACAGCCTCCCAGACACTGTTCAGAGAGGTGTACTGTTTTCCCTCCTTGTAAATCTCACATTTGATGATGGACCACAGGTTCTCAATGGGGTTCAGATAAGGTGAACAAGGAGGCCATGTCATTAGATTTTCTTCTTTTATACCCTTTCTTGCCAGCCACGCTGTGGAGTACTTGGACGCGTGTGATGGAGCATTGTCCTGCATGAAAATCATGTTTTTCTTGAAGGATGCAGACTTCTTCCTGTACCACTGCTTGAAGAAGGTGTCTTCCAGAAACTGGCAGTAGGACTGGGAGTTGAGCTTGACTCCATCCTCAACCCGAAAAGGCCCCACAAGCTCATCTTTGATGATACCAGCCCAAACCAGTACTCCACCTCCACCTTGCTGGCGTCTGAGTCGGACTGGAGCTCTCTGCCCTTTACCAATCCAGCCACGGGCCCATCCATCTGGCCCATCAAGACTCACTCTCATTTCATCAGTCCATAAAACCTTAGAAAAATCAGTCTTGAGATATTTCTTGGCCCAGTCTTGACGTTTCAGCTTGTGTGTCTTGTTCAGTGGTGGTCGTCTTTCAGCCTTTCTTACCTTGGCCATGTCTCTGAGTATTGCACACCTTGTGCTTTTGGGCACTCCAGTGATGTTGCAGCTCTTAAATATGGCCAAACTGGTGGCAAGTGGCATCTTGGCAGCTGCACGCTTGACTTTTCTCAGTTCATGGGCAGTTATTTTGCGCCTTGGTTTTTCCACACGCTTCTTGCGACCCTGTTGACTATTTTGAATGAAACGCTTGATTGTTCGATGATCACGCTTCAGAAGCTTTTCAATTTTAAGAGTGCTGCATCCCTCTGCAAGATATCTCACTATTTTTGACTTTTCTGAGCCTGTCAAGTCCTTCTTTTGACCCATTTTGCCAAAGGAAAGGAAGTTGCCTAATAATTATGCACACCTGATATAGGGTGTTGATGTCATTAGACCACACCCCTTCTCATTACAGAGATGCACATCACCTAATATGCTTAATTGGTAGTAGGCTTCAAGCCTATACAGCTTGGAGTAAGACAACATGCATAAAGAGGATGATGTGGTCAAAATACTCATTTGCCTAATAATTCTGCACTCCCTGTAGTGTCAAGATAGAAATGAGAGGATAAGAGAACTCAGCGCTCCAACATAAAATATTTACACAATTGATGTGATGAGGGATATATGATAATAAATAATAAGTAAATAGTAGATAGTGAATGTATATACCTCTCCTTCTCAAATAGATAAAATACATAAATAACCAAGCATGTCTAGAAGCATATATAGTAATCCAATATATAAGAATATAACACACTGAAAATATATAAATATATATAACACACTTAAGAAGGATATGCGTGATTCACGAGTTTAAAGATTCCTTCTCTCAGTCCATACTGCAGCTCCTTTTGAAACACACCGGCAGGATAGGGTGGTGCTGGATAACAAGAGAAAAAGCAGAAAACAGGAGCGCAAAGGACTGATCTAAGAGTAGTATGGTTAAAAATTTATATGAGGTATGGTGCAGGCACAGTAGAAGGACCAACAGTCTGGCTCAGTACAAACCCAGGATGACAGTTTCACTCTCTATCAGCAACGAGTCTGCCAAAGAACAGCTGTGCTGATTCCTTCAATCTGTCCGTGATAGCTCCCTGGAGTTGATGAGCAAACATCCAAAGTCCTAATGCCACAATGTCCTTCTTCATATGTGTGTAGCTCAGTAAAATAAAATACGAGACACTAACCGCAGAAAGCAAACTCTCACAGGCATTCACAAGCCAGCTAGAGCGCTGTGTGTCTGGTTGCTTCCCTGCGTATGTCAATGTGGGCGTGGCCTAACGCGTTTCGTGGGACTCCTCCCCACACGTTACATTTTATACGATTTCCCTATCATCTGGACCACAATGTTAAGGACCAATTAGTCTATGCACGTGAATATAACAGTAGGTGATTAATATATTCCTTTTCGGAATATTTGCAGAATTCAAGTGTATCTTTTCCACATTATTCACCTGTTACATTTTACTCATTTGATAGTGTTGCTAAACTCCCATATGACTCATTATGGTTACTTTCGTTCTTAACTAATTATTTTATGCCCAAAAAGAATAACAATTCTATTGCTTTACATATCTTCGTGAAGTAGTGCATCAATCTCCACATTGGTGGTACAAAAAAGTCCTAAAAGATGTATACAAAATTATTTTAAAATTGCAGAAAATCCTCAAAAAGACACTCAAAAAAACAGACAAATTCATAGAGAATACATTAAAAACAAAACCTAATAATAATCAATTAATATTTCATATACTCTATATACCTGTATATTTTAATCTACACTATATAAAAATTATTTAATGTTTAAAACCAACATATATAAATACCATAATGAAGGAATATAAAAACAAATTCTTCATACATTTCTCTAATAGGATTAATTCATCAGTTTGTGTATATTTTTATATGTATATCTATAGAGAGATCATTTCATTTTTATTTTTATTATTTTGTTTTAATATATCCTTATTATAGAGGCCACTTCCAAGAGATATTCAATATTTCTTATAGGTAGAAACTGCATATAGAAGCTACCATCTAGAACCTATCTGGAAAAAGTTCTAAAGGAATATTTATTAAAGATGCGAGAAATCCAAATAATCCAAAATAATATAGAAAGACTTTGAACTTTGGACATTTGCTCATCAACTCCAGGGAGCAATCACGGACAGATCAAAGGAATCAGCACAGCTGTTCTTTGGCAGACTCGTCGCTGATAGAGAGTGAAACTGTCATCCTGGGTTTGTACTGAGCCAGACTGTTGGTCCTTCTACTGTGCCTGCACCATACCTCATATGTTTGAGGGTGGAAAGTGTGAGTGAGTTTTGTACAAGTGTTTATTAAACAAATTTTTAACCATACTACTCTTAGATCAGTCCTTTGAGCTCCTGTTTTCTGCTTTTTCTCTTCATAACTGTAATGTTTTAAAAATTAAATTAATTTTATTAATCCATTCCCAATGTCATGTTTTCCCAGAGGTTTCTGTCAGCTTATTTTGGGCCATTTTTGCTATCTTGAAAATATTATGACCTGTGAATTTGTGTCTGCAGAAATAACATGCCACTTTACAGCAAACATGTCATAAAAGAAACATACAGAATTGAGAGATAGACCTTAAAGAGACTTGCGGGTGCGCGCCGGGGGGCAGGGGTAGTGCATACCTCCCAACATTTCAAAATTCAAAAGAGGGACACCCCCCCCCCCCGCGGCAAAAAAATTGACATGTGGTGGGCGGGGCTTACAAATCATAAGACCAAAGTAAAATAAATAAAATTCTAAATAAACTCATATATTTTAATATTCTTAGGCAGCAAATCAAACACAAGCTCAAACCACTGGTATGGCTATGTGAGCTATGTATTTAATTAGCCTTTGCAAAGACATTGCTAAATATTTTTATCTTAATTGGACATTTAATAATTCATTAATTATACATGCAGATACACACACACTACATAGCATACACTTATACATGCAGATACACACTACATAGCATACACTTACACATGCAGATACAGACACACTACATAGCATACACTTACACATGCAGATACACACACACTACATAGCATACACTTACTTATACAGGCAGATACACAGACACTACATAGTATACACGTATACATGCAGCATACACTTATACATGCAGATACACAGACACTACATAGTATACACTTATACATGCAGACACACACACACTACATAGCAGACACTTATACATGCAGATACACATACACACACTACATAGCTTACATTTATACATGCAGACACACACACACACACACACACACACACTACATAGCATAAACTTATACATACAGATAGACACACACAGTTATGGATACAGATAGACACACACACTACACTACTGGGGTCCTGGGGTTGGCAAGCACATTAGCTGGCAGTCTGCGGCTGCCACTGTTCGTTACCCTGGTATTAGCACTGCTCATTGTATAAAACTGAAGGCATGCTAGTATTATCACCAGGGGTTAGATATCATCATTACCAGAGGTAGGTTAGAGAGGTCACCATTACCCGTGGTCAGAGTGTATACAGCCTTCTTACTCCTGCTTAACCCACACACCATTCCTTTTCCACAGGGAATATAACAGTTATCTAACCCTGTGAGAGCAAAGCCAGCTGCTTCTGAGTATGGGCCCAATAGGGCAAATCGGGACAGATGGCTAGCAACCCGGGACAGGGGGATAGACCCCTAAAATCGGGACTGTCCTGCGAAAATCGGGACAGTTGGGGAGTATGGTAGTGTGCGTGATCACTAACCAAGAAGTGGTGGAAGAGGAGAGTGGGAGAGGAAGGTGGGAGAGAGGGGGCAATAATATTGGGAAAGGGATCTAGGATGGAGAGGGGGTAGGGTATAGAGTAGGGGGGGCAAATTTTATTATAAAGTGGGTACTGGCAGACAGCTGCCAGTACCCAAAATGGTGGCACATAGTTATAGGGGGCAGGGTTAGAGGGCTGTTGGGGAGGGGGGCTCAGGCAGGGCCGGACTGGAACTAAAAAGCAGCCCTGGAAAAGTTTAAGACCAGCCCACTAGCCCTATAATCCGTCAAAGACACACATATATCTATATATCTATCTATCTATATATATATATATATATATATTATATATATATATATATATACATATATACATATATATATTTAAATATATATTTAATGTGTGTTTTATATATATATATATTTAATGTGTGTTTATATATATATATATATATATATATATATATGTGTGTGTGTGTATATATATATATATATATATATATATATATATATAAATCCCTAATTAAATGATAAAAAAGGCATTATTTGGAGACAATAACCCTGTAGTGACACCATATAGTCTTGAAATGTATATAACTATTAAAGTGAATGTCTATATTGATGCTAAAGTGCCCTGTTCTTAAAAATTTGATTAAAAACAGGGGCACTTTAATTCATCAAAATTTACATTTCACTCGTGTTGTGAAACAAAACTTACCTTTTAATCATGACAGCAGCTCCAGCTTCCTCCGCCCATCGCAAAGCCTCTTCCTGGGTCTAAAATGAGGAATCCGGCTTCCTCCAATCACGGCATTGAATCAGACACTGATTCCCCGGGGGGAAGCTGTGATTGGAGGATGACCTATCCATCATTTCTGACATCAGAAATGGCTTGTGACGACCGGAGGAAGCTGGAGCTGCTGTCAAGTTTAAAAGGTAAGTTTTTTTTTCACAACACGAGTGAAATGTAAATTTTGATTAATTAAAGTGCCCCTGTTTTTTAATTGAATTTTTAAAAACCGGGCACTTTAGCATCAAAATTTACATTCACTTTAAAACTAAATACTTTAGTTAACAATTAGGTAAGGCTGACAGAGATTGTTGGCATTAGAGCGTCTGTGTTGTAGATAGGGTCGTTTTTACAACACACAGAGCCATGAAAAATTACCCAAGATGATGAAGAGGAGCAGAGAGTTATAGCAAGAGGTCAGGAGCTCATGGCAGCTCGTTAGGTTAGAGGAATTCAGGACTGGAGTTTTTTTATTTCCAATTTTCCACATCTTGTTTTTTTTTTTTTTTAAATCCTGTGTTCTAAAGTTATGCCTCTACCCGTAGGAATGTGTATACCTCGTCACTTTGTCAGCTGGTGGAGGCTTGTGGCGCTCACTGCGCATGCGCTAGAGGCCCAAACTCCTTACAACAGCTGATGAGGAATTATGTGGCACGCGCACGTTACTGGTTACAAAATCCCAATGAACAAGCGGTGTGTCATTGGATTTTGTAACCAGAAACGGTACTGACATTGTATTGACTAACATTGTGAGATGCGGTAGGAAATATATTGAATACGTCTGCTACGTACTATATCTCACATCAATATATTTCCTACCGCATCTCACAATGTTAGTCAATACAATGTCAGTACCGTTTCTGGTTACAAAATCCAATGACACACCGCTTGTTCATTGGGATTTTGTAACCAGTAACGTGCGCGTGCCACATAATTCCTCATCAGCTGTTGTAAGGAGTTTGGGCCTCTAGCGCATGCGCAGTGAGCGCCACAAGCCTCCACCAGCTGACAAAGTGACGAGGTATACACATTCCTACGGGTAGAGGCATAACTTTAGAACACCTGCTCTGTGCTTTTTTTTCCAATTGAGACACATACATTTTATCAGTAGGATCAGAGAAAAAAAACACTAACTTACTACGCTAGCTACTAGATCAGATGAATATCTTCTCTTCTGTCTTCTAGTCTAGACCTGAGTAGTAAAACTCTTTCCTGAGCCTCTCTCCTCGTCACTGACAGAGTGACATTCAAGCCATTCACTATTGCCTCTGAGTCTCTGAGCGTGGGCTGCCCGGCCAAACCCCACGAAAAAAATGTGGCACTGCGTGCTTCCAGGAGACCACTGCGCTCACACACGAAGCGAAACCCTGTACTTTCACTTGAGTGTGCACCCGCCGCCGCAGCCCTGCCCCTCCCCCCGCTGCCCTCGGGATTAATAATAATAAAAAATACATTTTAAAAAAACTGCCTTTACTGTGCCCTGTGCGACCGCACAGGTCTCACACCCCAAAGGCCGGCCCTACAGGTGCTGAACTCTCTGTGTAGCTGCCAGGCGGCCCACCGGGATTTTTCCGGTATCCCGTCAGCCCAAACCGGCCCTGGGCTCAGGGAGGTTGGGTGGATCCTAGCACAATTTCAAAAGCAGCCGCTCCAAACTCACCATGTAGCATTCATGATCGGCTCCCACTGATAACGTCAGACGCCATAGGATCGATCATACGGCAAAAACAAAGAGACCGCACATGGGCTGGGTGCAGTGCCGAGAGAAGCAGTGAACCAACTGTGAAAAATGAATAAAAGTAGAAAAGTCCAGCAGCACAGCAGTGGTTATTAAAACGAGAAGTTTATTCCATCATACAACACAAGTACAGAACATAGACCAATTGTCTGACAGGTTTCGCGTCCTCTAGTGGCGCTTCCTCATAGGGGGGATCCTACACTGCAGAAAATATATAATTTAAAAAAAAATATAGTGGCAGACTTTCTGACAGTACTAAAGATGGCGGTGACAATAGTGAGGTGGGGGAGGGAAGAGAGCTGTTTGAGAGTGGGGGGGAGGGATAAAGGGGTGGGATGTGTTAGGTGGAAGGCTGAGCTCTACACTAAAGCTAAAATTAACCCTTTAAGCTCCCTACAAGCTACCAAATTAACCCCTTCCCTGCTGGGCATAATACAAGTGTGGTGCGCAGCGGCATTTAGCGGCCTTTTAATTACCAAAAAAGCAATGCCAAAGCCATATATGTCTGCTATTTCTGAACAAAGGGGATCCCAGAGAAGAATTTACAAACATTTGTGCCATAATTGCACACGCTGTTTGTAAATAATTTCAGTAAAACCTAAAGTTAGTGAAAAAGTTAACTATTTTTTTATTTGAATCGCATATGGCGGTAAAATAATGGCAAAAAAACACCAAAATGGGCCTAGATCAATACTTTGGGTTGTCTACTACACTACACTAAAGCTAAAATTAGCCCTACAAGCTCCCTAATTAACCCCTTCCCTACTGGGCATAATACAAGTGTGGTGCGCAGCGGCATTTAGCGGCCTTCTAATTACCTAAAAGTAATGCCAAAGCCATAAATGTCTGCTATTTCTGAACAAAGGGGATCCCAGAGAAGCATTTACAATCATTTGTGCCATAATTGCACAAGCTGTTTGTAAATAATTTCAGTGAGAAACCTAAAGTTTGTGAAAAAGTTAGTAAAAAGAATTTTTATTTGATCGCATTAAAGGGACAGTCAACACCAGAATTTTTGTTGTTTAAAAAGAAAGATAATCCTTTTATTACCCATTGCCCAGTTTTGCATAGCCAACACTGTTATAGAAATACACTTTTTATCTCTGTGATTACCATGTATCTAAGCCTCTGCAAACTGCCCACTTATTTCAGTTCTTTTGACAGACTTGCATTTTAGCCAATCAGTGCTCACTCCAGGGTAACTTCACGTGCATGAGCTCAAAGTTATCTACATAAAACACATGAACTAATGCCCTCTAGTGGTGAAAATTCATTCAAGGTCTAAGAAATTAGCATATGAACCTCCTAGAATGAGCTTTCAACTAAGAATACCAAGAGAACAAAGCAAAATTGGTGATAAAAGTAAATTGGAAAATTGTTTAAAATTACATTTCCTATTTAAATCATGAAAGTTTTTTTTGGACTTGACTATCCCTTTAAGTAATTTTCTCATTCATTCCTATTATCAATTTGAATTTGTTCTCTTGGTATCTTTATTTGAAAAGGATGGAATGTAAGCTTAAAGGGACATGAAACCCACATTTTTTCTTTCATGATTTAGAAAGAGCATTCAATTTTAAACAACTTTCTAATTTACTTCAATTATCTAATTTGTTTTATTCTCTTGATATTATTTGCTGAAAAGCATATCTAGATAGGCTCAGTAGCTGCTGATTGGTTGCTGCACATAGAAGCCTTGTGTGATTGGCTCATTCATGTACATTTCTATTTCTTCCATAAGGGATATCTAAAAAATTAAGCTAAATAAATAATAGAAGTAAATTGGAATGTTGTTTAAATTTATATTCTCTATCTGAATCATGAAAGAAAAATGTTGGGTTTAGTGTCCCTTTAAGAGCTGGACCATTTTTGGTTCAGCACTTGGGTAGTGCTTGCCGTTTGGTGTCTAAATGTAGCAACCAATCAGCAAGCACTACCCAGGGTGCTGAACCAAAAATGGGCCGGCTCCTTAGCTTACATTCCAGCTTTTTAAACTAAAGATACCAAGAGAACAAATAAAAATGGATAATTAATAGGAGTAAATTATAAAGTTGCTTAAAATTGCATGCACTAGACTATATCCCTTTAACTTTGTGGTTTCCCATTGCTCATCTGCAGTCCCAGAAAACAGCTTATCTCCTACAAAAGAAATAATAAAAAAACTTGAATAATAAAAACAAACGTTGGTCTCCATATGTAATATTTTATCACACCCAGTTCTTCATATTTCTAACACAAATCCTAGACACAGGCTCCCATTATTGTTGTAACTGTGTTCTTAGTTGTTATGAAAAATGATTACATTTACGTGATATTTTGAATTTGAAAATTATACAATTTTAGAAAACACTATCCTGTATTATATAACTGCACAAACGCTCGCAATGGAAATAATAGGTGAGCGAGCAAAATAAATTGCCACCTGCAGTGATTTACTGTTTATAAAAAAAGGGTAATTATAATCTCATCTCATCAGATAATTATGGGCTGGGTCTGCAGAGGTGTCAGGTGAGCGTGAAATTTACTCTAGGGCAGGCCGAGACTGACGCTACCTAGGAACAAGGAGGGAGCGTCTACTATTGAAGCTGCGACGCGGGGGCTGAGATGGGGGTTTGCAGCTTTTCAGGTGGGAGAAACAATTACAGTGAGAGCTTGCAGGGCAGCAGCTGGCAATGTGCCGCGCGCTGAGAGCTTGCAGGGCAGCAGCTGGCAATGTGCCGCGCGCTGAGAGCTTGCAGGGCAGCAGCTGGCAATGTGCCGCGCGCTGAGAGCTTGCAGGGCAGCAGCTGGCAATGTGCTGCGCGCTAAAAACTTAGTGTCGCTTTTTAACAAGCTTTCAGAATCCTTCATATTAGAAAATAGTAATAAAAGTTAACTAGACTTTACAAAAATGTCTAAACGTGTGAGAGAGGAGCAAAGGTCATCTGTAGTATAATAAACTGCCTTCAAATATATAGAACTCATGATTTTTATTTAGAGGTACCTGCAATATGAAGTGTAGCGGCAATGTAGGGAAACGCCTGCATTATGTATGTTTCATTAAAAAAAAAAAAAAAAAATATATATATATATAGGCTTACCAGAAGTCCCACTTTTACTGGGATTGTCCCGGTTTGGAGGCGCTGTCCCAGTGTCCCACCCAGTTGTTCATTCTGTCCCAGTAGAGTTGCCACCTCCAGGTTTTAAATCATGTTTCCGGGTTTCAGACAACCTGAAACCCAGACACATTATTCAAAATGACTGGACTGTGGCTCTCCAGCATAGTTGGATGCTGGTACTTTGTTACATACAGCCCTGCTTAGCTTAACGTTCGTGTCCTTCAAAGTTTACATTTAGTAATTTAGGCTGAGTGAGAAGCATAGGGTTTTTTGTAATTTTGTAGCACTACTTGGTTTATTTTTCTAAGAATTTAACACCCCCGGCCCCTGGTGTCATTGCCGGTAATACACCTTTAGGGGAATCATATGGGTATGACTAGGAAGTACAGACAGGCAGGATTTTTGGCCTGGATCTTGCTTTACTTATTGCAGGATAGCATTTTGGCTATAATCTTCCTGCATTATGGTATAGAGTAGCCTCTTAAACAGCTTTAGCAGGTACGGCTCTGTTCCTTAATTAGACACATAAAACACATATTACACTGCAGATATTACATTGTGACATTGATAATTATGAAAGTGATAATTATGCTTGATGTTTGGCATTATTTAGAATCTGAGAGTTAGATTATTGATTTATTTGCCATGACAACGTAATGGTGCCTTTTTCACTAGGGGGTGGTGTTATGGTTTATTTAAACTGTGTGATTCACTTGTTTGACTGAGGAAGGGTAGAGTATCCACGAAACATTACACACATAAAAGCTACTACTTTAAAAGGATCGGAAATTGCCACGCCCCCTTGACCACGCTCCTGACCACACCCCCACTGGCACCGCACCAGGTGGTCCCAGTTTCACCTCTAAAAATTATGGTAAGCCTATATATATATATATATATATATATATATATATATATATATATATATATATATATATATATATATATATATATATATATATTTTCTTCTTCACTTGTCTACAAATATTGCTATATTAGAGAGATTACCTCTGAGTGTAATTGAGCTCTTGTTTGTGAAATCATTGGCTACTTGGCACAGGGACAAGGTGCATACTGTTGGACCTGCTCATGAGAAAGGGCTGAAATTAGTGACATTACAATTCCAGTTGTGAAGGGTTAAACAGTTTTACATCCTGGAAAAAATATGAATTTCTTACTCTTGCAGATCATTTGCAAAATATTTATCAAGTTCCTGTTCTAATGAAGTACTTCTATTCCCAAATTGTAAGTGTGTGGGTGATTTTTTCTCCCCCCCCCCCCACTAGTTTAAAGGGATATGAAACCCACATTTTTTTTTTTTTCTCTCTCATGATTCAGATAGAAAATACAATTTTAAAGAGACATGAAACCCAATTTTTTTTCTTTCATGATTTAGCAAGAGCATGCCATTTTTAAACAACTTTCTAATTTACTTCAATTATCTAATTTGCTTCACTTTTTTGATATTCCTTGCTGGAAAGCATTTCTAGATAGGCTCAGTAGCTTCTGATTGGTGGCTGCACATAGATGCCACTTGTGATTGGCTCACCCATGTGCATTGCTATTTCTTCAGCAAAGGATATCTAAAGAATTAAGCAAATTAGATAATTGAAGTAAATTGGAAAGTTGTTTAAAATTGTTTTCTCTATCTGAATCATGAAATAATTTTTTGGGGTTTAATGTCCCTTTTTAAACAACTTTCTAATTTCTATTTAATGTTTCATTCTCTTGGTATCATTTGTTGAAGAAGCAGCAATGCACAAATGTTTTCTAAGTGAACTCATGGGTGAGCCAATCACAATCGATATAAATATTCAGCCACGCATCAACAGCTAGAACCTAGGTTCTCTGCTACTCCTGAGCTTGCCTAGATAAACCTTTCAGCAAAGGATAACAAGAGAAGGAAGCAAATTAAATAGGAGTAAATTGGAAAGTTGTTTAAAATTGTATTCTCTATCTGAATGATGAAAGAAAAATTGTTTCATATCCCTTTAAAGGGACACTGAACCCAATTTTTTTCTTTCTTGATTCAGTTAGTGCATGCAATTTTAAGCAACTTTCTAATTTACTCCTATTATAACATTTTTTTCTTCGTTCTCTTGCTATCTTTATTTAAAAAAAGAAGGCATCTAAGCTATTTTTTTTTGGTTTAGTACACTGGACAACACTTGTTTATTGGGCGGTTAAATTAATCCACCAATCAGCAAGAACAACCCAGGTTGTTCACCAAAAATGGGCCGGCATCTAAACTTAAATTCTTGCTTTTCAAACAAAGATACTAAGAAAATGAAGAGAATTTGATAATAGGAGTAAATTAGAAAGTTGCTTAAATTTGCTTGCTCTATATGAATCATAAAAACAAATTTAGGTTCAGTGTCCCTTTGAGCAAAAAATATTTTGTTTACTGTGAAGTGTAGTTTATATTGTAGTTCTACATTTTCTCTCTCTAGATTTTATTGGTCAGATGATTTATTACCAATATATACTGGTTACATCTAGAAGGTAAACAATTCATCAGATTGTAAACTCTCTCGGGAACAGGATCATCTAATTATGTATTATATTTACTTATTGTGCTGTGAAATGTTGGCCCATTATAAAGATTGGCTAAAATATAACATATACTATAACTGCTTTGCTGTAGGTAAATATGTCTGTGAAGCCACGGAGCAGAAACCATGTCACACTCTTTATTCTGGGGCTGTAATATTACCAGGTGAGTGTCTTCATGAATAATATTTGTTAGGTGTATGCACAGCTATTTGGTATGTAAAACTGTTAAAGGGACAGTCTACACCTTAGTCATTTTAAAGGCTTCCTTTAGGTTTAGCTGCAAATATCCTTCTGCATTCTTTTTATATCATGCAGCAGTAACCGTAAAGTTTTTTTTTTAAAATGACTTGTTTCTGGCCACTTTGAAATGGCTGCCAAGCTCTGCCCACTGATGACATCATGATTTGGGCTGCATTAAAGGCTTCACTAGTTACAAAAGACTCAATATTTGATTTCAACAGACTGTCAATGCTATTCATCGGAGTGCATAGATGCAGCCCAGATCGTGGTGTTATACCAGCGCTACACAACGTGTGCAAAAAGCTTACTGCTAGCGCAGGAGCGTTAAATAACGCTTGTTATCTGGCCCTCTGTTAGCGTAGCTTGCATGGTTTTGAAGTATTTGATCACCTCTACAGAGGCCGGTTAGGGAGATATAGAGAAAAAGATATTATAATATATAAGTGTTAGGCTTGTGGTTTTTCTCCATTTTCAAGTCTTAACAATTTTCAAAGTTAAATCACAGGAAAAGTTGGTAAAAAATTGATTCTTTTGTGTGATGTGAGGGTTTATTTTATTTTTTTTTTGCTTGATGCTGAAAACCTAAAAAGGGACTTAAAGGGAAATTCCAGCCAAAATTGGAAACCACATGGGTGCATTTCGGTATTGAACAGAAGAAGCAATTTTGTAATAAACATGCATTGGCAAAAATGCTTCTAATAAAAGAGAGAGCTATTTCCAAAGTGTATTTAAGTATGCACCGTGCACCAGCATTATAAACAACACTTGCTCAGAGAGCCTAAAGTGATTGTACCATCTGGTAGTGACTCAATTTGTTAATTGCTGACATGATATAAGACCCACGGATAATCTGAGCGGCTGCATTTTTTTAAACGTGGGTGCACTGAGAATATCTAGTTTATGCTTCACGTGCAGAGAAAAATGTTAACACTAAAACAGTGATAACTCTTAATAGAAGCATTTTTGCAAATACAGGTATATTGAAAATGTTATTATTAAAAGATGCAATAAATCTATGTGCATTTATATTTTGAATGGAATGTCCCTTTAAAAACCCAAAACCTTTCTTTTATGAGTTAATGTTTAATATCCCATTTAGTAATGCTATAAACACCATGGTTTCCCTTTTCGCTCAGGAGCAGTTGATAAACAAGGCAATTATCTTGTGTTACTCCCCAAAACCCAGCTTCATAAAGTTGCAACTCTGCGAAAACAAGAATTTCCGTTCCTTTTTCAATATATCTCAGATTTACTAAGGTAGGATTTTTTTATTTTCTTGAAGAAATACATTGAATTCTACAGAATTATGTTTTTAACTTTAAATATTCTTGACCTTTAATGCTTTTGTATTTAGAGTTTTGTTTCTGCTCCTTCCCATAAGAGCGTAATGAGGTAGACTCAAGCGCATGCACTTGTCTTGAGCATCATGTAAAATGCTGTTGTAAACATCTCCGCTATACATCAGACAAGCACATGCTCCTGGGCCTACTTCAGGATCTTCCTATGAAAAGCAACTAAAGGGACACACAACCCAATTTATTTTTTCTTCCGTTTTTTTGATAGAGCATGCAGTTTTAAGCAACTTTCCAATTTACTTCTATTGTCTAATTTGCTTCATTCTATTGATGTCTTTTGTTGAAAAGAAAATCTAAATAGGTTCAGTAGCTACTGATTGGTGACCTCACAAAGATGGCTTGTGTGATTGGCTCACCCATGCGCATTGCTATTTTTTCAACAAAGGATATCTGAAGAATGAAGCAAATTAAATATAAGTAAATTGGAATGTTGTTTACCATTGTATTCTCTATTGGATCCATTAAAGAATTTTTTTGGGGTTTCATCAGGGCCGGACTGGGACCAAAAAGAGGCCCGGGTATTTTAGGGCAAAAAGTCCCCCCACTCACCATTTCTTATTTAAAGGGACAGTCTAGTCAAAATTAAACTTTCATGATTCGGATAGGCCATGTCACTTTAAACAACAACTTTTCCAATTTACATTTATCATCAAATTTGCTTTGTTCTTAGTGTTCTTTGTTAAAAGTTAAAGCTACTGTAGATAGGCTCATTTCTATGGCCTTGAAGGCCACCTCTTCTCTGGATGCATTTGAAGTTTTCACAGCTAGAGGGCATTAGTTCATGTGTGCTGTTACAAACTGCTGTTTGTAACTGGCCCTTTAAATGGAAAATTGCCCTGCTTCCCTGGATTTTGGAGAAGCCTATTTGCAAGCCTCCTTCCACATGACTATGGCCCCTGGAAGATTGTGCCCCTGAGGACATATTGACTTTTGTTGTGTGTGTGTGGCCCTTTAAGAACCGTCTGGGGACATATTGTGACTTTGGTGAACAATGCCCCTTTAAGACTATGTCCCCAGACCTGTGAAATGACTTGTCCCTGGCTTTCTCCCACTTGGTTCAGTTTCATTGTGTGCCATTAAGTGCTATGTGACAGACCCTTCGGTCAGAACTACAGAGATAACTTTGTTCAGCTTCAAGAAGCATTCTAAATACAAGTTTGCTGGGATCAGCTCTAATTAAGTTTAGTGATGAACTTTCCCATTGTCTAATCAGACTTCTAGTAGTGATAAGGTGGACTGCATTGTTTTATTGTGTGTAAAATGTTATCTGCTGAAGTAATGTTGTGGCCTGTCAAAGGGAGTGTCTCTCTATCTAATATCAAATGTGTGATGGGGGATTTTATGCCTCCCCCTGAGAGTGTCCTGTTTGCATGTAACCTCAATAAAAAGCAGGCTGTGTGCTCCAGCACATGAGACCTATTTCTGACCCTCTAACTTGCAGCTTTGACTCATGTTTGTAGGGGACAGCTTCAGCTATAATCACTACAGGGATTGCTATGCTTTTCATACTCCCTTAGCTACGGGGATTGCTACAGAAGGAAGAGGTTCACCTACTGGAGCCTGGTCGTAGGTCCAGGGCGCAGAGCAGACGGCGAGATACCAGCCCAGCAGCGGTGGTTCATAGAGTCTGCGTTACTTATGGTGGCTATGCAGCAGTTAGAGTGACTACGGTGCTGCTGCTCCTTTGGTGAGCGCTAGGAGCATCCTTTTCTACGGTCCAACTTCCAGCCAGCCTGGAGGCAACCGTAACATGTGCCAATATAGATAACATTGCACTCAGGCCCGTGGAGTTAAGTATGAGAGGGCACCGATTGACTAAAATGCATATCTGTTAAAATAACTGAGATAAGGGGACAATCTGCAGAGACTTAGATACAAGGTAATCAGAGGTTAAAAGTATAGTGATATAACTGTTGGTTATGCAAAACTGGGAAATGGCATCTGTTATGCTGAGAAACGCGTTGCTGTGTTTTTAGTGTACTCAAAGTTTACACTTATCCCACTTGCTCCTACATTCTTTTCATGATTCACAATCCTATGGTCTATGTGTTGACCTTTATGGCATTGGTCTGAAACCCTTCTGCGTCTATCGTCCCACGGACTTTGGGTGACAAGTTTTCCATCGGAAACATTGCGGACTTTGGGTGACCAGATTTCCATTGGAAACATTCGTATATGAGACTGGTTATTTATCCTGACGTAACCTCACGTGACCTAACATTCCTGGGCTACACTCTGTCTTTCGGCCGACTTTGTTGGTCCTGTACCGCCTAGCTAGGCACTCCGGTTGTGCCGCCATCTCTGTGAGTAGCCATCCTTGGGTGGATTGTGTCTCTCTGTGTATGGTTTGTGTTTCGTGCAGATATTACCCTATGTGGCGCGTCTCTTCCTCTCTAAGAAGGACTCTCTAAATAAAGGGATTATCTATCTTTTTAAACCATAACAATTCTGGAGTAGAATTGTTTTTCTTTAAAAATTGCTAGCAGCCTCTTATTTATTATCCTACATAAAATGAGAAATAAACAAAGTACAAAAACACAAATACATACAAATTGCCCAGAGAAGATAAAATAAAAGCTACAGATTCAAATATCTGTTTGACAAACTATGTATGGGTAATACTTTTAACAGTCTTCCTTTTTTTTTTTTTTTTTTTTTTTTTATGCAGACACTGAAATCAACCTCTTGGCATCATAGATAAGCAACCCACATATAAGATTTATGGAAAATATTAGGATAGTTACTCAAAAAAGGATGAACTTCAAAGGGATTAATAAAGTATAGTAGCTTATAGCTTAACCAGGGGCCCCTGAGTCCCCCCCCCAAACATCGATCAGCCTTACCCCCCCCCCCCCTCTCACAAAGGGCAAGTCCTACCGGAGAATGTATGTATAGTGTTAGGGAACTTAGGGGCATACTTGAACATTACTAATCGGGGGCTTAGGTGTTCAGGCACCCTGTGAGGGCTACTCCTGGGGCTGATGGGGTTTACAGGGTGGGCCCTTGGGCTGAGGCTGATTGGTGATACAAGGGGGACCCTGGGTCTGAGGGTTTCGAGGGGGGGTGCTGAGGCTGATTGGGGTTACAATGGGGACGCTGATGGTGGTTACAGGAGGCGCCCTGGCGCTGATGGTGGTTTACATTAGCCCCAGGGCCCCCCCTGTAACCCCCATCAGCCTCAGCAGAGTCAGTAACCCCCAGCCCCTAGCGCCTTGAGTTGTCTCCATCTCCACAGTGGTACACTGTCGGTGCCGCCGAAGCCCCGCCCCATGTAATATATATATTAAAAAAAAAAAAAAAAAACTGGCTTCAAATAATTTTTTTTCTTCTTCTTTAAAACTGCCTTTTCCTCACTGGTCGGCCCCATTGTCATTCTAAGAGCCTGCCTGCTCTTAGAAAGGCACACATAAAATAAAAAATAAGAAAAATAAACACTCGCTGTCTACTCTCATGGGCCTTTTTGGGGACAGGGGCCTGCCTGGAGCTGCAGCTCCAATAGCCCCTATGTTAATCCGGCCCTGGAACAAAAGTAATCTGTGGCCCAACAGCCGCACCGGCACCACAATAAAAAAAAATGTTTTGGTGCAGTTAGTGGGCGGGGGTAAGATAACAGGCGGCCCAACGGGCATTTGCCTGCTATGCCCTATTGTCAGTCCGGGCCTCTGTTTTATGTCCCTTAAGCTTCAACAATAGATACCAAGAGCAGATGTAAGTTGCAAAGCTTGATCTGTACTTGCTTAAAGGGACATAATACTCATATGCTAAATCACTTGAAACTAATGCAGTATAACTGTAAAAAGCTGACAGGAAAATATCACCTGAGCATCTCTATGTAAAAAAGGAAGATATTTTACCTCACAATTTCCTCAGCTCTTCAGAGTAAGTTCTGTGTAAAAAGTTATACTCGGCTGCTCCCAGCTGCAGGTAAAAAAAATTAAAAAATGAAGAAATGTACAGCAGCCAATCAGCATCAGCAGTGCTGAGGTCATGAACTCTTACTGTAATCTCATGAGATTTGACTTAACTCTCATGAGATTTCATAGTAAGCTTCCTTTACCTGATTGGTGAAATAATATGAGAGTGCACGAAGCTCATCCTTTCAGTTGTCCCGGGACAGACATACTAATATGCTGCTTAGAAATCCTTTACAATGGGAGGTGGCTACTGAGGAACTTTTGAGGTAAAATATCTTTCTTTTTTACATAGAGATGTTCAGGAGATATTTTCTAGTCAGCTTTTTACAGCTATGCTGCATCACTTTCAAGTGTTTAAACATTTGGGTATTATGGCCCTTTAAAGATTGAGAAGCACAAACTACATATTTTAAAGAGATAACCTAGTCAAAATTTAAACTTATAATTTAGATGGAGCATGCAATTTTAAGCAACTTTCTAATTTTACTCTTATTTGTCTTTATTTGAAAAAGCAAAAATGTAAACTTAGGAGCTGTTAAATTTTTAGATCAGCACCTGGGTAGCGATTGGTGTCTAAATGTAGCCACCAAATCAGCTAGCACTTCGCAGGTGCTGAATCAAAATTGGGCCGGCTCCTAAGTTTACCTTTTTGCTTTTTCAAATAAAGATACCAAAAGAACAAATTGATAACCAGAGTAAATATAAAGTTGCATACTCTCTCAATCATGAAAGTCTAGTCAAAATTAAGCTATCCCTTTAAGTATTTCCCTTCTTTGGCTGTTCAATAGCTCCTTTGTTGTAACCGTCTCAACTGCACTCAAGCACAAGGAAATACTTGAAACTGTGTTGAGGTTCCTTGAGGACTGAAACTGAGTAACACTGCTCTGTTTTGTGAAATGTCAACTCTGACTTCCATGCTGCATTGTCTAAATTTAGGCCCAAAACATACATTGTGTTTTGAGAAATCTTTTCTGAATATGTGGATATTTATGCGAAAATCTTGTTTGTTTTAAAGCCAACGTTTGAGAAAAAGCTGCAATTTCTCCATTCTTGTTGACTTCAGAAAGTCTACAAAAAAGATTATATCCAGAGTTGGAAATTCTCTTATGTGCAATAAGGTATGTACTCTGTCTGTGTATGAGGAATTAATTATATGTAATCTAATACTTGTCAACCACAAGATTAAAATTGCCATTTGTACGTTTTGACACTAACATCTTTACCTTTGGTTGGGTAACCACAGCAATTCCTGAAGATTTCTTGCTTCACTATATTGCATTAGTGCCATAATGGTAGTGTGATTGTATTTTCCTTAACTGAGGCTCATATCAAATATGTTTTTAAAAGGGATGTTATTGGAAAATTTGTTGCAGAATTTGGGTTTTAATTTAAATTTGTACAGTGGTTTTTTGTTTGTGTGTTTTTTTTTTTTTTTTTTTTTTTTTTTTTTGTGACTTTTGTTTTAAAATTAAACTTGTGTTTTACTGTTGACTGTTCTTCTGTAAGCTTTGTTGCTTTGAGATACTAATCAATACTGCTTATTTAGTGGATGGAGCAGGTTAAAGGGACATTCAAAACTTAGAGATGGTAATATAAAATGATAAACTGTATATATAAAAAAAACTCTGCAATATACTTAATTTTGTCCTCTTTTCCTGTAATTCCATTCTGAAATGGTGAGCTTTTCAGTTCCTGTTAGTGCAGAACACTTTTATATTCTACACAGCCATTGGCTGCACACACTAGTGACCGATTTATAACTGTCTCTGATAGGTTACCTTCTCTGCTGTGGCCAAAGTTACAACATGGCAGCTCCCATTGTTTTATAGACACAAACTTTACACTTATTTTGTCTATTTAAACAGGTAATGAAACTTAAGAAAAGACATCTACATGTTCTCGGACTAGTCTTTTCTTTGAATGCATCATTCTATCTAGCATTTATTTAGTATTTAATGTCTCTAAGTATTTGGTAATGCAATTACTTGGTGATATGCGTTGTATCTATTTGATTTATGGAGTTTACATATTTTTAGTTGAAATTTTAAAACTTAGAGTAATCTTTCATCTATGGGTAATTGTTGCAAATTGTCTAACAAATAAAATAAGCAAGGAAAGAGGCTGGTATTGCTGTGGCTGGCTTTACTTCCTATAGGAGGAGCACACACTCACCTGTCTTCTGCTAAATATTACATTAACACCTGTTAATAAATCTAGGCAAAGAAGCAGAAATTACTTTCTATATGTGGTAGTACCCTGAATTAAAGGGATATTGTACTCTAAAATGTGTGCTTAATAGTCCGTTTTACCTGCTGGAATGTATTTGTTTGTAAACAAATAACTGCTTTAGGCTGTTATTCATATTTCAGTATAGGTGGCTGTTTCTACAAACATATTGTCCGCAGTAAAGCTGTGTAAACAGGAGACTATAGTATTAATCACTCTGGGGTCAGATTTTTATATCTGGAAAAAACTGGTTGTGCTTTTGGAAACCCCCAGCCATAACTGGCTTTCTAATAACTATTAGGTTGTGGTTTACATATAGAAACCATTAGCAGGTTGACTTCACACAAGCTCGCGAGCAATAGTGTGTGTGTTTTTTTTTTGTTTTTTTTTTTTCCGCAAAATTGGCTATATTAGTACAAAAATAAACATAAAGGAACAATTTTGCATACATTTAATACTTTGCAGTAGGCCCCTTGGAGCACACTAAGGGGAAATCTATTTTATAGTATATTGCAAACTAATAACACAAGCTTAAAAGGGACAGTTTCGGGCATAAGAGTTGGCAAATTATTCAGAAGCAGAATGTTTGCATCCAATTCCACTGCATGCGTGAATGATCCTCTTACTTTAAAGGGACATTTAAACATTAATTTTCCTATAACTTTATGTAATAGGCAATAATATAGAGAAGAATATGCACAGATACTGATCTAAAATTTCAGTATAAAAGCTCCTAGTTTAGCACTGATGAGATTAGGCTGGGACACTCAGTGAAAGAGGCTGGGAAAAAACAGAACCCCCCCCCCTAATCTTGATATATGGGCCAGTATGTGTTCAACTTTACTATAATTTATTTTATTTGTCTATTTCAGTGTTTGTCACATTTACCTATCCCTCTGTTATGGAATCCAGAACCTGCGTTTTTATAAAATTTATATATGTGTGTGTTCTGGATACCATAACAGAGGGATAGGTAAATGTGACAAACACTGAAATATATATATATATATTTTTTTTTTTCTTTTCTCCTGAAAAGTTCATACTTTTATGTTCATCAGCCTAGTGGGGAAAACCTTTTTAATCTCCTTTTCCCCCTCTAGAACCAAATTAACTTTGTCTTAAAAGCAGTTTATGCTGTGCAGCCTGAGAAGAAATCATTAAGGAAGCTGTTAAGGAAAACATTAAGTATGGATGAAATGGGTCCCTCTGTTCAACAATGCAAGGTATGTTTTTTATTCTACACACACTAAACTTTTGGAGTTCCACGCACCACACTCTCTCACACTAAACTTTTGGAGTTCCACGCACCACACTCTCTCACACTAAACTTTTGGAGTTCCACGCACCACACTCTCTCACACTAAACTTTTGGAGTTCCACGCACCACACTCTCTCACACTAAACTTTTGGAGTTCCACGCACCACACTCTCTCACACTAAACTTTTGGAGTTCCACGCACCACACTCTCTCACACTAAACTTTTGAAGTTTTCCTAATTCTAAACTGCGTTTTTTTTTTTTTTTTTTTTAACTATAGATTTAATTTTTTTTTTTTTTTTAGAGTCCTCTGGCACCAAAATGTGTTAATATTTAGCTTGTATGAGGGTTGTAGCATCTTAGTGTGAATAAGTAGTTGTTCCTCTTTCTGTTTGAGAAGTGGGTAGTAGCAACCATGCCAGTCTTGCTGCCAGTAAAAAATTTATACATTAAGCTATCTAATCCAGACTTTGAGTTTGTAAGGAAGCAAATCTATGTGATAAGTCAGCTGCTAAATACGTCTCTAACCTGAACTCATTGAGAGACTGTCATATAAGGGGACATTTTTAATACTTTCCAATTGAGGTATATTTTATAATTTGCTTAATTCTCTCTTTTATATATTTTGTTAAAAAGCATACCTAGGTAGGCTCAGGAGCAACAGTGCACTACAGGGCGCTAACTGCTTATTGGCGCCTTCATCTATCTCTATCTTCAATCTACTCCATTTACACAGAAATAGAGCCTTTTGGGTTATATATATATATATATATATATATATATATATATATATATATATATATATATATATATATATATATATATATATATATATATATATATATATATATATATATATATATATATATATATATATATATATATATATATATATATATAAATAAATAATAGGTGTAGGTTTGGCGCTGGAGAACCGCCCTATCAATACTTCTAACCTAGAGTGTGTTTCTGGCTGCCTACGAATGTCTAGCCAGTGTGAATTGTGCCCCCAAGTACTCTTCACCTGTTAGATATAATATGGAAAAAATGGTTGGGGAAAGGGGATAAATTCGAATGGCGCCACACTCTGGAATAAAGCTCAATATGTAATTAAAAATACGGCTGATAATGGGAAATCGAGGTGATTAGATATAATATATTGTTATAGTGATGGTGCAAAATGTATAGAAACCAAACACAAGGAATTGATATGATATAGAATAAATGATTATATGTCACTTATCTGTATATGTCAGAAAAATACCTTCCTCAGAACAAGCTGTGATGAAGATAATATATATATAAAGATGTTTCGATTCAATGAAACATTAATAGTATATGTGTACTAGTAATAATTATAATACTGTTGTTACTGGTAATGCCACAGGATTACTAAAGTAAAATAAAGATAGTGTGTCATATGATTACACACAAAACAGACCCATGTATAGCTAATAGAGTGAATATACAATCACATTTCCGTTATATTAATAATGCTCAGGGTCTCAAAATGTAAGAAACAATATTAGTAGTACAAAAATTCATAAATTGGGGTCACAGTAGAAAATGTTACTAAAAAATGAAATATTAATTACAAATTAAGAATAAAAAATAAAGAGTAAAAAAGGATCACCTAATATCGTAATAACGTAATATTGGATACACAGTGAAAATAATGTGTGTTGAACGTCCTAATTGACAAAATAAAACTACTATGAGTGAGTATTATTATAGTCCATATCAAATGTGCAGTACTTCAACTTGATGATGCTTCAATCCACAACGTTCCCGTTGGGAGCTTACTTACCTCATGAGATTGAGGTGAAGGAGTGTAAGTGCCGCGTAGTGTACAGATAAGTCTCCTTCCCGGTATCGGCTGTAGGTTTGAGATGTGTTGTCTTTTCAATACTGTTCTCTCCTCTCACCGCTCTTTCCCCACAGTGCATGCAATCATATAAGAAAAAGGACATACGATAGTGCAACACTGTTTCAAAATGACACACTATTTATTAATATCTAACGATGTATGCTTACATCAAGAACCCTCAATGTTATGAGGTAAATTAAAACTTTAAAACTTTAAAATCCTTTTGCTAGATTGCGGGGGCACGGTGCTGGTCACATATGCACACAGTGCAAACTTAGCATAAGGTAAGACACAATCCTGACGCGTTTCGAAGGGACACAAGCAATTCAGCCCTTCTTCCTCAGAGGTATTTTGAATACCTCTGAGGAAGAAGGGCTGAATTGCTTGTGTCCCTTCGAAACGCGTCAGGATTGTGTCTTACCTTATGCTAAGTTTGCACTGTGTGCATATGTGACCAGTACCGTGCCCCCGCAATCTAGCAAAAGGATTTTAAAGTTTTAATTTACCTCATAACATTGAGGGTTCTTGATGTAAGCATACATCGTTAGATATTAATAAATAGTGTGTCATTTTGAAACAGTGTTGCACTATCGTATGTCCTTTTTCTTATATGATTGCATGCACTGTGGGGAAAGAGCGGTGAGAGGAGAGAACAGTATTGAAAAGACAACACATCTCAAACCTACAGCCGATACCGGGAAGGAGACTTATCTGTACACTACGCGGCACTTACACTCCTTCACCTCAATCTCATGAGGTAAGTAAGCTCCCAACGGGAACGTTGTGGATTGAAGCATTATCAAGTTGAAGTACTGCACATTTGATATGGACTATAATAATACTCACTCATAGTAGTTTTATTTTGTCAATTAGGACGTTCAACACACATTATTTTCACTGTGTATCCAATATTACGTTATTACGATATTAGGTGATCCTTTTTTACTCTTTATTTATTTTTTATTCTTAATTTGTAATTAATATTTCATTTTTAGTAACATTTTCTACTGTGACCCCAATTTATGAATTTTTGTACTACTAATATTGTTTCTTACATTTTGAGACCCTGAGCATTATTAATATAACGGAAATGTGATTGTATATTCACTCTATTAGCTATACATGGGTCTGTTTTGTGTGTAATCATATGACACACTATCTTTATTTTACTTTAGTAATCCTGTGGCATTACCAGTAACAACAGTATTATAATTATTACTAGTACACATATACTATTAATGTTTCATTGAATCGAAACATCTTTATATATATTATCTTCATCACAGCTTGTTCTGAGGAAGGTATTTTTCTGACATATACAGATAAGTGACATATAATCATTTTATTCTATATCATATCAATTCCTTGTGTTTGGTTTCTATACATTTTGCACCATCACTATAACAATATATTATATCTAATCACCTCGATTTCCCATTATCAGCCGTATTTTTAATTACATATTGAGCTTTATTCCAGAGTGTGGCGCCATTCGAATTTATCCCCTTTCCCGTTCCCCAACATATATATATATATATATATATATATATATATATATATATATATATATATATATATATATATATATATATATATATATATATATATATATATATATATATATATATATATATATATATATATATATATATATATATATATATATATATATATATATATATATATATATATATATATATATATAATAAATTTTATTTGTAGACAACCCAAGGTATTTATCTAGGCCTATTTTGGTAAATTTCTTGTCACTGTTTCACCACCAAATGCGATCATATATAAAAAAAAATTATTTCCCCCCCCCCCCCCACTAACCTTGGGGCTCTCATTGAAATTTACACACAACTACGGCGGTCGTAAAACAAATGGTGGTTAAAGGTTCTCTGGGCCCCCTTTGTTTAGAAACTCTAGACATGCATGGCTTTGCAATTAGTTTTTAGCAAGTAGAAGTATGCTAATTGCAGCTGTGCACCACACTTCTGAAATTCCTGACCACCATCTTTAAGAAAAAGGAAAGTCCAAATTAAACTTGCATGTCATTTTAAAACACTTCGATTTTCAAATGTGATTTGTTCTCTTGGTATCCCTTGTTGAAAAGGAATATGCACATATCCTACGCTAATGGGGGCTACTTGCTGATTGGTGCCTGCACAAATGTCTCTTGTAATTGGCTAACTAGATTTGTTCAGCTAGTTACCAGTAGTGCAATGCTGTTCCTTCAGAAACGGATAATGAAGCAAATTTGATAAAAATTGGAAAGTTTTGTATGTTCTATCCTGATTTATTGAGAGACAGTCTCCAAATATGAAGTTTATTTTTAGCAGGGGGTTATGCAGTGTAGTAAACTACCCCCCTACTAATGGTGTCCATTTTAGGTGCTGGCAGCTATCTGCCAGTACCCAGCTTAGATTCTTTTAAAAAATATTTTTCTCTAGTGTATACATTACTCCCCCCTCCACCCCTGTACTGCCCACATCCCTCCCACCAGCACAAATGGAAGTTTGTTTTCTGGAGAAATGTGCAGACCGATGCTAGATGGTGGCGAAACAGGAGAGTGTAGACTGCTGAAGGAAGACCATCGCTCCCCTTTTTTTTTTCCCCCCCTTTCTTTCCCTCCTCTTTGGGTACCACCATTAGTAGTGAAATCGCCAGGCCTCCTGTGGTTATCTGATTACATGGCCCTTATAGTCTTCTTAATTCCACTTTCTTCCTCAATTTCTCATTTAGCACCCAGGGGCTGTCCTATACTGATTTTAGATTCCTGGAATACTTGATCCCACTACCTCCTTCTTTCAGCCATATTAATAGGTCTTTCCCCTTTTTTTTTTTTTTAAAGGCTAGAACCCCCCCCCCCCCCCCCGTTCTGATATTAACTTAAGTGGCATTTTGGCCACCTCTCATAATTTGTCAATTACTACCTGATCCATGAAAGGAATACCCTGCCTTGTTAATTATTGCTACAGTCAAGGCCTACATGCCCTCCCTCACAATATCTGCACACATGTTTGTATTTACGGTTTGCTTTATTGCATCTTATGCAATACCTGCCCTTTCCTGTATGAGTGACACTTCAGCCTTTCCCACATATCCTCACCCCAAAATTTTCTATATTTCTCTAAATTACTCATTTTCTGTATTACATATCCGTGTATTTATTAGAACAATTTTCAAATCAAGCAGTTAATATCGAAATGATTTTTAAGTGACCACTTATGCTGCATGGAATAATGGATTTGTACTGAGGGCTGTTGACAAATAGCTCTATTTTATAGTTCCTGCTTTTTTTTTTTTTGGGAATAAACTAAAACCACAAAAATAAATAAAGTACAAAACTGCATGTCAGAGAATTAAACATATTTTGTATGACCTCCTGACGCCTTTCTGACTATTGCTGATTTTCATTTACTTTAACAGTGTATGTTGCTAGATACCTCTTATGATCTTTTCAAATACATTGATCAAAGTTATTTACCTTCTGAATTTGGTGGTGACCTGGAATACGAATATCACAGATGGATGACATCTTGGAAGGTAAAAATATCTTCAAGTGTAAATATGATTTTCATGCTAAAATTAGTTTCAAAGTTTCTTTTAATGTTTTATGAGGGTTATTGGACTTTTTCTGCGTAAAGACCACTAAACACAGTAGCATAATACATAAGAGACAATGCTAAAGAACTTTTACATTTGTCAGAGAGGGTAAAAAAAGTTGTTACATTTTCCTTCCTAATGAACCATGTGACAGCCATCAGTCAATCACAAAATGCATATACTGTATACATATAGTCAATCTTGCACATGCTCAGTAAGAGTTGGTGCCTCAAAGTTTTCATATAAAAAGATTATGGAAAGGAATTTGAAAATTGTTTAAAGTTGTGTGCTCTATCGGACTCATGAAAGTTTAAAGAACAATGTATTTTATTTCTGCAGGAACTTGATGTTTTGAAAAGCCGGAATAGCTTCATGCTTGATGACCTTGTCTGCAATCTTTCTAGTCATGAGAGCAGCGATGTCTATAATACCACTGAAAATCCTATAAAAGGGGACTCAACATTAGAAGACCTCTCATTGAAAGGGTAAATTAATCATTTATCAAGTAGTTGCTTTAGTTTTTATGCAGTACAATGCTGCATAATGTATGTGCTAACCTTGAATTACTTTTCCTGGGGAATGCTAAGCAGAACTTATGACATTGATGCTGTTAACTTGCAAGTTAACAAGAGAAAATGTAATTAGTCCCATGTATAAACAATTTTTTTTTTTTATTAAATTATTTTTGTTATTGCCAGTTTGGGGGCACGCCCTCACAAATGGTCACCACCCCCTCCCTGCCCTATATCAGTATAATGTATGCAAATTACATATCCTAATTTATTTATTAAACATTTTAGTTGTACACAAAGGAATAGGTGCAATTCCTTTGATCATATTGTTTCTTTTAAAACTGCTTGGCATATTGATACCTGGAATAGATCCATCGTTAACATTCAGGTTTTTATATTATATTACATAAAGGTATGGCTCTGATATACAGATATCAGCTTTTGTGATATTACAGTGCAAACTTGCATGACCAAGCCTGCAACCACAAATTGTAACAAACACTTGCTCGTTTTGGTTTGACATGCCCTTCTCTCGTGCAATTTGTTGTGAGGGAGCAGTGGGCAGAATTGCAAAAGAGCTCCTGTGCGTGATAAATGGAGTCATCTGTCGGTAAATTTACTACTTTTCCTGATAATCTTGAAATCCAGTGATAACAAATCAATACTTCCTTCTAGATGTGGGCATTTGTCAGCCCTCGTTGACTATTTTTGGAGCCGGATTTATGCTTGAGAATAATCACTACACTAAGATCTGTCTACTTCCTTCTGATTAGCTGCAACCTTCCACAATATAGCAGAAACACTGGGGAGCACATGCAGGGTTATTGCATAAAAGAATAAACAAAAATAAATCCAAATGATATATTTTAACACAATACATGTTCTTTTATGTTTAACCAAACCCAGAATTGTCTCCATTATCAAATATTACTCCATTATAACATGGAAATGATAAAATGTAAACACATTAACAAAATAAACTAACCACCTGAACAATCTCCTATATTTACTTTTTTTTATATTTGTAAAACTGTACGCAGATAAACAATAGTTTGTCAAACATACAAAGTCTCAAAGTTGATTTTATATTCAAGACTGATCATTTTTAATTTTACTCTGGTAACTAATCCCTAATTTTTTACTTTGAATGAGTGTGTTGTAACCTAACTTTCTCACTGTTTACAAACTATGCAAGGGTGGACTTTTTGGTGATGGTTGCTGTGAGTGTCAAAGGTGCATATTTGTATAGCAAATAAAAGTGTAAAAAGATGTGCATACTATAAATAAACCATATAATCTGACATGAATGTATTCTATATGCACTCGGCAGAATAAAGGATATGGGTAAGAAATACTCAATTTACTTCTGTGAAAGGATTTTAACTGAAGTTTCATATTTCAATGGCGTTTGCCATAAATAAATAACCAAAAGTACATGGTGTAATACTGGTGATAGCAGCAGGTAAAAAATTATTTCCTTAAATAATTCCTCTTCATTTTTAACCTGCTATTACCAGTATTACACCATGTACTTTTTGTATTTATGGCAAAGGTCATTGAAATCTGAAACACTTAATTTTTTTTAAAAATCATTTCACACAAGTAATATGAAGAGTATTTTGTTTCTCATTTATTGTGCTGAATGCATTTATTTTTATGTGTTGTCACATGAAAATACTAAAGGTATCGGTTGGGAACGACTGCAAACTAATTTAGCCAACACATTAGAGAGCTGTCTTCTATTCTCTGAGGATTTGGATTGAAAAGAGTTGCAACCTTTTACACTGAGGGAGACGTCCCTGGATCTTGGCGGAACCTTTTTTTTTTTTTTTTTTATAATTTAGCTTTCACAAAAATGGAAACCAAACTCTTGAAACTAAAATGATCAACATTTGAAGATGGAAGTCGCCATTTAATTGGTTTCAGCCTCTGATTTGGCAAAAAGTTAAATTTTAGTCAGGTTTTTTTTTTTTGTAGATGCTGTGGAGTCTGCTCTTTATATATAATAAAAAGAAAAAAAAATCAAAACGCTTTAAATGCATTAGAAAGGTGCTTTGTTGAAGGAAAGGATGATTATTATTTTTATGATTTTTTTTTTTTTTTTTTTTTTTTTTTTTACACCTTATTAATCCTGATTAATGTAGAATATGGCCCCTTTTACCTCAGTGAGGCAAACCATGTATCTAGTTTCTTTCCTGTCCTAGTTTTGGTGGTCTTTCATTTTAATTGACCTATATATTTTATTATATTTTTAAAACCATATATTCATTATTAGAGCAAATATTGAATATTTACTTACTGATTCATGATTTGGAATACTTTTAAATAAAAATGGAGCATATAAAATTTTTGTGAAATTGAACATTTTAATTAAAAAAATTTTTTTCTTTTGTATTATAAAAAAAAAATTTTGTCAAGCATTTACCACCACCCTGGGAAATGACCTATGAAATTATTTAAATGTGTGTAGGGACTTTCAGTTAAATACTTCACTTAAATATACTAAATCTTGTATAGAGGACAAAGGAAACATGGGGAAGTCTCATACAGATATTCATTAGTGTGGCTTAATAAAATCATTAAAATTACTTTTTTTTTTTTTTTTTTTCCCCCCCAAGTAGCCTGGCCCCTAACAAGTTTCACTAGCACTTCAGAGGGAGCCGCCTCCTGAACCACACAATGTTAATATTATTCTCACATGTTATAAATTACAAGAAGATTATTAGAAGGCAGAAATAGTGGGTTTTTAAAATTAGATGCAGGCTTTCTGTGTGTGAAATTCAGCCAATATCTAATTTTAACATTCTACTTGTGAAAATAAGGGACAGTGAACACTTTGTAAGACATTTCTGTTTAGTTGCTATAGAATTACATAGCAGCCAAGTCGTAATTTTTATTTTTTTATTTTTTTTACTGCAATTTATTTTTCTATATCCAAACTCTACTCACCATTTTCCTTATTTGGAGGAACCAATCCGAGCTTTAGTCCGCAGACAACAAGGCTAGCCACTGTAATAAAATTGGTATAAAGTACTCTGTTTTGTAGTTATTGGTTAAAACCAATTAGGCACAGATAGCATTCAGTATGGTGCTTTTTCATTTTTTTGACAATTCAAAATGGCAAAATGATCAGTGCTAAATCGCATGAAAATGGGGCAAAATAAATAGTGAAAATTATATTGTAAAAGTTGTTTCATTATGCATAATTTTTTTTTTTTTTTGCTTAATTTACCCCGCCCCCCCTAATTGCCTGCATTTTAAATTTGTTTATTGATGGGGAGGGAGCTGTGCACTTGTATCTTTATGAACAGCAACACAAGTTTGATCATTGTTTTTTCTTCTTTAACCTTTCAGGAAACTTGGTATTGAGAACCTTCTTCTTCAGAAGTGTCACGGTCTCCTGCAGGAGCTTGTCAGGTGGGAAGTTAATTGTTACCCTGCACTAAGGTGTTTACATTATAAACTTTCATGCTTCAGTTAGAGCATGCAATTTTGAGACCCTTTTCAGTTTACTGATATATTTTTTACTACTCTAGATATATTCTAAAATGCATAGGTAGGAAGTAGCAGCAATGTAGTACTGGTAGGTAGCTGATGATTATTGGCTACACATGCATGGCTCACCAGATGTGTTCAGCTAGGCCCAGTAGTGCACTTCTACACTGAAGCTTAATTTAATGTGTTAAACTACTGCAAAGTGATTACATATTAAACACGGTTATATTCAAGCAATAATGAAATTCTTTACAAATGTGAATTTGCTTATGTATAACATAGTTGTGTGTATCTAACATATTTCTATATTAAAATGTGTAGATATCACTTTTTTAAAAATAAATAAATAAATATATATTTGTGTATGTATGTTTTTTAGTTTAAACAATAGGATTTATAGTATTGCGCTGGCCCGAAAAACCTGATCACACTCTACTAAAAAATACACAACTTTCTCTAAAGTGTGTCAGTGGTTAAGTACAAAGGAGTTGGATATTTAGAGGGCGCTGCAGATGAGCTAAAGCTATAAGGGATACTTAAATAAGTTTTGTCTCTATATATGTACAAAAGACCTTATATAAGATCAGATTCTCATAGAAAAACTACACCTTTAGCATAAACATATTTATTCATCAATTATCACATACAAGTGAATAAAAAAAAAAGAGGGACGTCTCCCAAAATGGTTAAGAATCCTAAAAAACAAATTGGTGTTTATGAACAATATTGTATAGCAGACTTGTGTGTTACAGATAATCAGCCTCACCAAACAATGCTTCCTGTATATTTATAAACAGGGCTTACAGGCTTAATACATATATAATGAACAGCGATACAGTATACCACCAGAGAGAGAGTCTCCTTATATGCCACTTGTGGATCTATATAGGTGTATACACGATAATTCACAGTCCACTTCAAAATTCAATTTTGTTTAACTTAAGGCGTATATGTGCAATTAAGAAAAAACGCCCGCTTGCTGGACCATAACAGAAGCAAGTCTTTTGGTGTAGAATTGCCCATATCATGAAGGTACAGAAAAAACAGAATGTATGTTTTACCTTAGAGCAGAGAAAGGCCGTCACACAGGCTGTTACATTTTTCACCTGCGTGAGCCGTATTACACGCTCCGGTTCCTTACCGCGGTTCTTTCCAAGGTACTCCTGGCGTCTCACACCGATCAGCTGTTGGCGCTCACGCGACTTGTGCCTACGTCACAATACGGATCCTCTGTATAGCGGCTTGGCTTGCAGTTGGAGCAAATACAATTATCTTTTTGTTTCTTCTTCAGATATAGTATCAAACTTCTGTTAGCAAATAAAAGCAGTTGAATCCACTTGCACTTAGTGCTAATGGCACGCAAATGATGGCTTTAATGCATAAGCAAAATAACCCGGGTTATTGTAAAGTTCTCAGTATCCTCGAAACATAACACTCTTGAAACAAGTGTAATATTGACGGCTTTCTCTCGATATTCACAACCTATTTTCATCAACGGGTTTCACTCTGATGGGCTTTATCAAGATAAATTGTAGGCATAAGTGAATATCCTTTTAAAGGTCCTGGGCACATTTCATTGGTTCAGCAAATTAGTGGCAAATCCAAATTTTAAGGTGGTGTACTATAATTTAACCATTTTTTATATAAGGTGGTATTTACATTTTACATACTTTTGAAACATTTCTATTGCTTACTTCAGTGTCTTAATATATAAATTGATGTACTAAACATAATCCTTATTCTGAGCGGTATACTTTAATTGAACACACATTCCTGCTTCTTAAGGTGTATTTTCCACAGTAATATTTCAAGATATAATATATTACTTCACTTTATTTAAGGCAGTTTAAACACATTATAGACAAGTCAAGGGAACATTCCCTTAAAGGATAAGATTTGTCCCTTTTTATTATATATTTTATAGAGCCAAATAATAGTTATTTCTCTTGTTAAGTGTATCCAGTCCACGGATCATCCATTACTTGTGGGATATATTCCCTTCCCAACAGGAAGTTGCAAGAGGATCACCCACAGCAGAGCTGCTATATAGCTCCTCCCCTCACATGTCATATCCAGTCATTCTCTTGCAACCCTCAACATAGATGGAGGTTGTGAGAGGACTGTGGTGTTTTATACTTAGTTTATTTCTTCAATCAAAAGTTTATTTTTAAATGGCACCGGAGTGTGCTGTTTTTTCTCAGGCAGTATTTGGAAGAAGAATCTGCCTGCGTTTTCTATGATCTTAGCAGAAGTAACTAAGATCCACTTGCTGTTCTCACACATTCTGAGGAGTGAGGTAACTTCAGAGAGGGAATGGCGTGCAGGTTTTCCTGCAACTAAGGTATGTGCAGTAAAATATTTTTCTATGGAATTGACTAAGAAAATGCTGCTGATACCGAAGTAATGTAAGTAAAGCCTTAAATGCAGTGAAAGCGACTGGTATTAGGCTTATTAATAGAGATATATACTCTTCAAAAAATGTGTTTTAAAACGTTTGCTGGCATGTTTAATCTTTTTTTTTTTTAACGTACATTTGGTGATAAAACTTATTGGGGCATAATTTTTTCCACATGGTTGGCTTAATTTCTGCATAGAAACAGTTAACTGAGGCTTCCCACTGTTGTAATATGAGTGGGAGGGGCCTATTTTAGCACTTTTTTGCACAGTAAAAATTCATACTCAGACTTCCTGCTTCTTCCTGCATGATCCAGGACTACTCTAGAGGGCTCAAAAGGATTCAAAAGTCATATTGAGGGAGGTAAAAAGTCACAGCAGAGCTGTGACAGTGTGTGTGACTGTTTTAAAAAACGTTTTTTTCTATTGTTAGTCCGTTTTGGGTATTAAGGGGTTAATCATCCATTTGCAAGTGGGTGCAATGCTCTGCTAGCATAATACATTTACTGTAAAAATTTGGTTGGTTTAACTGCTTTGGTTCATTGTTATTTCAACTTGAGACAGGTTTTGTGCTTCTTAAAGGCGCAGTAGCGTTTTTTTATATTGCTTGTAAACTTGTTGTAAAATGTTTTTCAAGCTTGCCAGTCTTTTTGCTAGTCTGTGTTTAAACATGTCTGACATAGATGAATCTACTTGTTCATTATGTTTGAAAGCCAGTGTGGAGCCCCATAGGAATATGTGTACTAAATGTATTGATTTAACTTTAAATAATAAAGATCAGTCTTTTTCTATAAAAGAATTATCACCAGACGACGAGGGGGAAGTTATGCCGACTAACTCTCCTCACGTGTCAGTACCTTCGCCTCCCGCTCAGGGGGCGCACGCTAATATGGCGCCAAGTACATCAGGGACGCCCATAGCAATTACTTTACAGGACATGGCTACAATCATGAATAATACCCTGTCAGAAGTATTATCTAGATTGCCAGAATTGAGAGGCAAGCGCGATAGCTCTGGGATTAGGAGAGATGCAGAGCGCGCAGGTGCTGTAAGAGCCATGTCTGATACTGCGTCACAGTTTGCAGAACATGAGGACGGAGAGCTTCATTCTGTGGGTGACGGATCTGATCCGGGGAAACCTGATTCAAAGATCTCTAATTTTAAATTTAAGCTTGAGAACCTCCGTGTATTGCTTGGGGAGGTTTTAGCTGCTCTGAACGACTGTAACACAGTTGCAATTCCAGAGAAATTGTGTAGGCTGGATAGATACTATGTGGTACCGGTGTGTACTGATGTTTTCCCTATACCTAAAAGGCTTACAGAAATTATTAGCAAGGAGTGGGATAGACCTGGTGTGCCCTTTTCCCCTCCTCCTATATTTAGAAAAATGTTCCCAATAGACGCCACTACACGGGACTTATGGCAAACGGTCCCTAAGGTGGAGGGAGCAGTTTCTACTTTAACAAAGCGTACCACTATCCCAGTTGAGGACAGTTGTGCTTTTTCGGATCCAATGGATAAAAAATTAGGTTACCTTAAGAAAATGTTTGTTCAACAAGGTTTTATCCTGCAGCCCCTTGCATGCATTGCGCCTGTCACTGCTGCTGCGGCATTCTGGTTTGATTCTCTGGAAGAGGCCATTCACACAGCTCCATTGGATGAAATTATGGACAAGCTTAAGCTAGCTAACTCATTTGTTTCTGATGCCATTGTACATTTGACTAAACTAATGGCTAAGAACTCCGGATTCGCCATCCAGGCGTGGAGGGCGCTATGGCTTAAATCCTGGTCAGCTGACGTGACTTCTAAATCTAAATTACTTAATATTCCTTTCAAGGGGCAGACCTTATTCGGGCCCGGCTTGAAAGAAATTATTGCTGACATTACTGGAGGTAAGGGTCATACCCTTCCTCAGGACAGGGCCAAATCAAAGGCCAAACAGTCTAATTTTCGTGCCTTTCGAAATTTGAAGGCAGGAGCAGCATCAACTTCCTCCGCTCCAAAACAGGAAGGAACTGTTGCTCATTCCAGACAGGCCTGGAAACCTAACTAGTCCTGGAACAAGGGCAAGCAGGCCAGAAAACCTGCTACTGCCCCCAAGACAGCATGAAGGAACGGCCCCCTATCCGGAAACGGATCTAGTGGGGGGTAACTTTCTCTCTTCGCCCAGGCGTGGGCAAGAGATGTCCAGGATCCCTGGGTGTTGGAGATCATATCTCAGGGATATCTTCTGGACTTCAAGGCTTCTCCTCCTCAAGGGAGATTTCATCTTTCAAGGTTATCAGAAAACCAGATAAAGAAAGAGGCATTCCTAAGCTGTGTACAAAACCACCTAGTAATGGGGGTGATCCACCCAGTTCCGCGGACGGAACAAGGACAGGGATTTTATTCAAATCTGTTTGTGGTTCCCAAGAAAGAGGGAACCTTCAGACCAATCTTGGACCTAAAGATCTTAAACAAATTCCTCAGAGTTCCATCATTCAAAATGGAAACTATTCGGACCATCCTACACATGATCCAAGAGGGTCAGTACATGACCACAGTGGACTTAAAGGATGCCTACCTTCACATACTGATTCACAAAGATCTTCATCGGTTCCTAAGATTTGCCTTTCTAGACAGGCATTACCAATTTGTAGCTCTTCCCTTCGGGTTGGCTACTGCCCCGAGAATCTTTACAAAGGTTCTGGGCTCACTTCTGGCGGTTCTAAGACCGCGAGGCATAGCGGTGGCTCCGTATCTAGACGACATCCTGATACAGGCGTCAAGCTTTCAAATTGCCAAGTCTCATACAGAGATAGTTCTGGCATTTCTGAGGTTGCATGGGTGGAAAGTGAACGTGGAAAAGAGTTCTCCATCACCACTCACAAGAGTCTCCTTCCTAGGGACTCTGATAGATTCTGTAGAAATGAAAATTTACCTGACTGAGTCCAGGTTATCAAAACTTTTAAATGCTTGCCGTGTCCTTCATTCCATTCCACGCCCGTCAGTGGCTCAGTGCATGGAAGTAATCGGCTTAATGGTAGCGGCTATGGACATAGTACCATTTGCGCGCCTGCATCTCAGACCGCTGCAATTGTGCATGCTAGGTCAGTGGAATGGGGATTACAGATTTGTCCCCTCTACTAAATCTGGATCAAGAGACCAGAGATTCTCTTCTCTGGTGGCTATCTCGGGTCCATCTGTCCAAGGGTATGACCTTTCGCAGGCCAGATTGGACGATTGTAACAGATGCCAGCCTTCTAGGTTGGGGCGCAGTCTGGAACTCCCTGAAGGCTCAGGGATCGTGGACTCAGGAGGAGAAACTCCTCCCAATAAATATTCTGGAGTTAAGAGCAATATTCAATGCTCTTCTAGCTTGGCCTCCGTTAGCAACACTGAGGTTCATCAGATTTCAGTCGGACAACATCACGACTGTGGCTTACATCAACCATCAAGGGGGAACCAGGAGTTCCCTAGCGATGTCAGAAGTCTCCAAGATAATTCGCCGGGCAGAGATTCACTCTTGCCACCTTTCAGCGATCCACATCCCAGGCGTGGAGAACTGGGAGGCGAATTTTCTAAGTCGTCAGACTTTTCATCCGGGGGAGTGGGAACTCCATCCGGAGGTGTTTGCTCAACTGGTCCATCGTTGGGGCAAACCAGAACTGGATCTCATGGCGTCTCGCCAGGATGCCAAGCTTCCTAGTTACGGATCCAGGTCCAGGGACCCGGGAGCGACGCTGATAGATGCTCTAGCAGCTCCTTGGTTCTTCAACCTGGCTTATGTGTTTCCACCGTTTCCTTTGCTCCCTCGTCTGATTGCCAAGATCAAACAGGAGAGAGTATCGGTGATTCTGATAGCGCCTGCGTGGCCACGCAGGACCTGGTATGCAGACCTAGTGGACATGTCATCCTGTCCACCATGGACTCTACCTCTGAGGCAAGACCTTCTAATACAATGTCCTTTCAATCATCCAAATCTATTTTCTCTGAGACTGACTGCATGGAGATTGAACGCTTGATCCTATCAAAGCGTGGCTTCTCCGAGTCAGTTATTGATACCTTAATACAGGCACGAAAGCCTGTTACCAGGAAAATCTACCATAAGATATGGCGTAAATACCTGTATTTGTGCGAATCCAAGAGTTACTCATAGAGTAAGGTTAGGATTCCTAGGATATTGTCCTTTCTCCAAGAGGGTTTGGAAAAAGGCTTATCAGCTAGTTCGTTAAAGGGACAGATCTCTGCTCTGTCTATTCTTTTGCACAAGCGTCTGGCAGAAGTTCCAGACTTCCAGGCTTTTTGTCAGGCTTTGGCTAGGATTAAGCCCGTGTTTAAAACTTGCTCCTCTGTGGAGCTTAAACTTGGTTCTTAAGGTTCTTCAAGGAGTTCCATTTGAACCCCTTCATTCCATTGATATTAAACTTTTATCTTGGAAAGTTCTGTTTTTGATGGCTATTTCCTCAGCTCGAAGAGTCTGAGTTATCTGCCTTACATTGTGATTCTCCTTATCTGATTTTCCATTCAGACAAGGTAGTTCTGCGTACTAAACCTGGGTTTTTACCTAAGGTGGTTTCTAACAGGAATATCAATCAAGAGATTGTTGTCCCATCATTGTGCCCTTATCCTTCTTCAAAGAAGGAACGTCTTTTACATAATCTGGACGTAGTCCGTGCCTTGAAGTTCTACTTACAGGCAACTAAAGATTTTCGTCAAACATCTGCCCTGTTTGTCGTTTTCTCTGGGCAGAGGAGAGGTCAAAAGGCTTTGGCAACTTCTCTCTCCTTTTGGCTTAGAAGCATAATACGCTTAGCCTATGAGACTGCTGGACAGCAGCCCCCTGAAAGGATTACAGCTCATTCTACTAGAGCTGTGGCTTCCACCTGGGCCTTTAAAAATGAGGCCTCTGTTTAACAGATTTGCAAGGCTGCGACTTGGTCTTCGCTTCACACTTTTTCAAAATTTTACAAATTTGATACTTTTGTTTCTTCGGAGGCTGTTTTTGGGAGACAGGTTCTACAGGCAGTGGTTCCTGCCTTGTCCCTCCCATCATCAGTGTACTTAAGCTTTGGTATTGGTATCCCACAAGTAATGGATGATCCGTGGACTGGATACACTTAACAAGAGAAAACATAATTTATGCTTACCTGATAAATTTATTTCTCTTGTAGTGTATCCAGTCCACGGCCCGCCCTGTCCTTTTCAGGCAGGTCTAAATTTTTAATTAAACTACAGTCACCACTGCACCCTATGGTTTCTCCTTTCTCGTCTTGTTTCGGTCGAATGACTGGATATGACATGTGAGGGGAGGAGCTATATAGCAGCTCTGATGTGGGTGATCCTCTTGCAACTAACTGTTGGGAAGGGAATATATCCCACAAGTAATGGATGATCCGTGGACTGGATACACTACAAGAGAAATACATTTATCAGGTAAGCATAAATTATGTTTTCATTAAAGCCTTTTTATTTGATACTAATAGTAGGATATTTATACATTTATTACATTATCAACCCATAGATTAATATTCTATTCAAATAGGAATGGTGACAGATCAAGCTCTGAATTCAGGCCTTTAGGATATAGTGTCAAATTTGTATATTAATTCAGCCTCTTTGATTAACCGCTTTTTCTCTATCTCCTCCTCTCCAGTTTTCTCTAAATATATTATAAAATATATATCTATATCCCAATATTTTAGATGATTAATTTTACCCTTGTGTACCTCCTGAAAGTGTTAAAATACATTTATATAATCTAAGATGACTAAAAATAAGGATTATGTTTAGTACATCAATTTTATATATTAAGACACTGAAGTATGCAATATAAATTTTTCAAAACTATGTAAAATGTAAATATTCCACCTTTTTATATAAGAAATTGGTCAAGTTATAGTATACCACCTTTAAAATTTTGATTTGCCACTAATTTGCTGTAACTAATGAAATACGCCCAGAACCTTTAAAAGGATATTCACTTATGCCTACAATTTCTTGATAAAGCCCATCATAGGCTGAAACGTGTTGATGAAAATATGCTGTGAATATCGAGAGAAAGCTGTCAATATTACACTTGTTTGAAGAGTGTTATGTTTGGAGGATACTGAAACTTTGCAATAACCCAGGTTATTATGCTTATGCATTAAAGGGACAGTCTACCATAGAATTATTGTTTTAAAAGATAGATAATCCCTTTATTTCCCATTCCTCAGTTTTGCATAACCAACAGTTATATTAATATACTTTTTACCTCTGATTACCTTGTATCTAGGAACCTTCTTCCAGCCCCCTGATCACATGACTGTAACTGTTTATTATCTATTGTCTTAAATTTAGCATTGTATTGTGCTAGATCTTAAATAACCCCCTGTGCCTGAACACAGTGTTGTCTATATAGCCCACGTGTACTTTTAGTCTTTGTGTTGAAAAGAGATTTAAAAAGCCAGTGATAAGAGGCAGCCCTCAAAGGCTTAGAAATTAGCCTATGAGCCTACCTATGTTTAGTTTAAACTAAGAATACCAAAAGAAAAAAGCAAATTTGATGATAAAAGTAAATTGGAAAGTTGATTAAAATTAAAAGTCCTATCTGAATAATGAAAGTTTAATTTATACTAAACCTTCCCTTTTTTAAAGCCATCATTTGCATGCTATTAGCACCAAGTGCAAGTGGATTCAACTGCTTTTATTTGCTAATATAACGGCGGACGTGGGTTACTGACTATATTTCAATGATATTTCATTTAGATTCAATAAAAAGAACTGATGTCCACTTGTTACAAGTTTGTGAGATAGATGATGAGACCTGTTTATATCATGCTCTAGCTGGTCATGTATCAGTAACATGAAAAATACACTTATATGCTAATGATTGTGTTAAAGCATATAAATGGGAAAAAAATAAATTATATATATATATATCTATATATATATCTATATATCTATATATCTATATATCTATATATCTATATATCTATATATCTATATATCTATATATCTATATATCTATATATCTATATATCTATATATATATATATATATATATATATATATATATATATATATATATATATATATATATATATATAATCAGTGATGTGCAGTCACTAGAGGCAGGTGAGGCAGTGCTTCACCTCTCATATGGGCAAAAATATATATTTTTTTTTATTGGCTTTAAAAAAAAAAAATTGTAATTTTTTTTTCCCCCAGCATTCTTCTCTCTCACAGCTATATGTTGTGCAATGGAGAGGCACAAGCAGGTCTGCCCACCATTACACAACATGCTGCACCACCTACTGGATGAAAGTGGTTAAGATCATTGCATGGCCCATTAACTGCTTATTTGAGGCAGTCCTATTCGGGCTGAACCAATCCAGCGAGAGGCATTAGTAAGTGGAACATAGGGTTGGGGCTGGATGTTAAATCATATAAAACAAAACAAAAACGGAAAAAAACAACTTTCATATATTTTGTTGCTGTCCTGTGAACCTGCTAGCTTTGCTAAAGTGAAAAAGAGAGTTCTGTTCTTCCCCTCTAAGTGCAGTGGAATGTGCCACTGTCACTTCCTGAATCCTTACAGAGCAGGAAAAGAGGCACAGAGAGCAGTGTTTCAGCCACATCTTATTAAAGTAAGATTTTACTGAAAGGGATTCTGTTAGTGAAAATGATAATTTAATGAATGTGGTTTAGTGTTTTTTTTACTCTTTTACAGCATGGTCGTTTTTGTATTTTGTTTACTCAAACTTTACACCCACTAACTTAGCAGCTTTCCTCTGTACTTCACACTAAATTATAGACTAATTTTCTGAACTCTCTGTAGCTCTGCTGTTTTATTACTTTAAAATGCAGTGCCCCCCCCCCCTTGTGTGTGTGTGTCTCTCTCTCTATCTATCCATCTCTCTCCTTATGTGTTGTTCTCCCCCATGGTCTCTTTCTCTCTCTGTCTCTCTTCCTCCCCCTCTGACTCTCATCCCTTATGTAATGAAAGAATCTATAAGCATAATTTGCAGCATTAAAGTAAAAAGTATGTTTTAAACATATTTTAATGGGCATGGATTTCTAGATCTCATAATCAGAGCAAGCATTGTGTTATCTGGCAAGAGTTTCTGTTACAATCCTTTTAGACTAAAATCAGATGTTTACTAAGTTGACCAGTTTTCCAAGACACCATTTAAAGGGACATGAAACCCATATGCAAATTTAAATAACTTTCCAATTGACATCTAATATCTAATTTTCTTCATTCTTTTGATGTCCTTTGTTGGAAATCATATCTAAATATGCTCAGTAGCTGCTGATTGGTGGCTGCACATAGATACCTCATGTGATTGGCTCACCCATGTGCATTGCTATTTCTTCAACAAAGGAAATCTAAAGAATGAAGGCGTATCCTAGCCACTGCCTCACCAGCCTCTGACGTCACTGCACGTCATATATATATATATATATATATATATATATATATATATATATATATATATATATATATATATATATATATATATATATATATATATATATATATATATATATATATATATATATATATATATATATATATATATATATACATACATACACACATCACCTGCTTCACGGACACACAATTAGCCAAGATATAACCTAACAGGTCTTTTTGAGTCTTCTGTTTTTAGTCAAAATCAATTTATACTCTTATCTATACGAAATGTTTTTTTTATATTCACACATCCCAATACAACCACTAGTACATAAGCACACTATCCATTTCATTGACATACGATCAGTTAGAATACTACTCATAGTTTTTTTGAGTCTCTGGAATTGCCCGGATATATTTATTTATAAAAATTTATTTAATACTTCTCCATTTATATGCTTTAACACAATCATTAGCATATAAGTGTATTTTTCATGTTACTGATACATGACCAGCTAGAGGATGATATAAACAGGTCTCTTATCTATCTCACAAACTTGTAACAAGCGGACATCAGTTCTTTTTATTGAATCTAAATGAAATATTATCATTGAAATATAGTCAGTAACCCACGTCCGCCGTTATATTAGCATGTTACTTATTTAATCAATGTATTGCAAATCTTGTTTTTATTTGTGTTCAATCGTTTTGACAAGCTTTTTTTTTAGTCATCACAATGTTAGCTCACAATGCATACTAAACTCTGATTCGTTACAATCTGTCCAATTGCATTTTATGACACCCTTTTTAAATTTGTCTGATTTTCACAGATGTAAATTAACTGAGGAAATGGCCAGGAGCTAGTGGCCGAGAAACGCGTTTTTAAGCTCTTTGTAATTTGTAATTTCAGATTACTGTATTAAAACCAACTTTTGTTTTTAACCATAACTTTGTTACGGTTTTTATCCAACATAGACTGTAGACTGTTTCTACATGCCTCTCAAGAGGTCTTTTAACACTCAAGTCGTTTGCATTGCACACTGTGTTGCCTGATCCTGATATAAGAGGGTAAACTGCACTCAGACTTGACGCTGACATCAAGGTTCCTGTGTGAGCTTGAAGGAGAGTCCACGGCTGCATCACTGATCCCCTGGAGGATCTATCCCTCGGCGTACTGACTGCTGTAAAAGGTCAGCCTGCTCATTCGCACTTCTTTCTATAAGAGTGCCAGTTCCTTTGTGAGTACATTTTCATTCACCTTTCAAGTTTGATATTCACCTTTTTGAAGTTTGTCTGCACTATGAGGCGCTGTCTTTTTTTTGTCTACTTTTTTTGTCTACCACCAGAAAAGAATGAATTTCATTACAACCTATACTCCTAACACAAGGACATTGGGGGTAACCCTAAAGGAAAAATGGGATATTATTCAAACAGACCCATCATTGCCTTATCAGCCATATGGACCACCCAGAATTGGGTACAAAAGAGGGAGAAACTTAAAAGACATTCTTATGAGGACAGATCCGATTGACAGTTACAGCAAGGTCACATTGACTAACAAGAGAGGCTCCTACAAGTGTCCCAGCTGTGTTACTTGTAACTCTATGCTTCAGTGCAAACATTTCAGACATCCACATAACAATACCGGCTATAAGATTAAACATTACCTTACGTGCACCACGAAATTCGTGATATATATGTTACACTGTAGCTGTGGCCTATTTTATATAGGAAAAACCTCTGACGACATCAAGAAAAGGATGGCAAACCACAGGAGTGCCATCCGGATGGAGATCGATAAAGGGAAGAGTGATCAGCCTGTGGCCAGGCATTTCATGGAAAAGGGACATTCCGTGGCGGACCACAGATTCAAACTTATTGACCACGTACCCCCACTACCTCGGGGGGGCGACAGGGACACTCGTTTATTGCAGAAAGAGGCTGAGTCGATCTTCAAACTGGACACTATACACCCCAGAGGTTTGAACATGGGGATTGACTGGCATTCCTTTTTATGAATTTGCTTTTTCACAAATTTGCTCTTTTTGTATATATTAGCTTTGTGTATACATATACTATCTTTTGATACATGAGTATCTGATTTAATATGTATACTATGTTTCTGACTGCCCGTCCCTTCCCACACTTGCCACTCTGTGTCTACCATATTGACCCGGTGGGGTCCTGCCTATGTATGTATACTGGTGTAGTACAGGGGGTGCTATCCCTCCATATGCATGTATTTATATAGACCCTATTTGTGCTGTCCACTTTGGGGGATTGGTTGGTTTCTTGTACATTATACTTGCATGGCGATATGTATTGACCTTAGTAATTATGCCCAGTTTGTGAGGTAAGGAAGTGTATTTTTAGGTTGGGACCGGTTGTTCTAGATGCTTTCAACAAAATATTTTTTTTTCTGACATCTTGCATATATGCTACTAGATATCAAGCACACTTGGTCCTGCCCATGTAGTTTTTATCCCCACTAAATTTAGGGATCTATAGCCCCCTGGTCTGGTCTGCTAGTACTATACTTGGTACAATACGGTGCTCTTTCTTGCCATTTCAGTAGGGGACACTATCGGCTTATTTACCCACTGAGGCTTGCTATAGACACCCTATGTGAGCAGCACTTGGAGACGACCTGGGACTGTAATGAGCCTCACACATTCCCATAAGAGCTTGCCCCACTGAACCTATCACAATGGTGCTTGGGGTCACCAGGGGCGGAGCGCTCCTATTTGATACACAGCCCCATATCAGTGTCAGTACTCGCTGACATTTGCGATGTTCAGTACTTGGGTAACCTACAACCCAGTCTAGCATAGATGTTGGTAATTACCCCGTTCTTAAAATAGTTTTAGTTCATGTCTCTACAAATACGCTTTTGGCTGCACTTTGCATATGAGCCTGTGGCTACATTTTCACGGTTTATTTACTGTTAGTGTATACATATTTGGGCGCCTAGTATTCTTGCCCAGTGTGTAAGATCTGGCATTCTTTCAGGCATTTATACTATTTTGTTATTGTTCACGTTAGGTCCAGCCTGAGTAGCCTCCCACTAATTGTAGGGATTAATAGCCCCTCTGTCCGTCCTGCACGGCGCTTTTTTGCCATAACATTGAGGTATATTATAGACCCATCCATTTACAGGGGCCAGTATGCTACTCTGCAATTGAACTGCTCGTTTTGATCACCGGGGGCGGGGCTATTGTGAAGTACAGACTTACACTTAGGGGCTACAAAATGTTTTGACAAATTGCCTTTACAATATGCTCTTGATTGTACTGTATAAACGAAGCCTGCGGCTCCATATTTACTTGCTAATTGAATGTGATTGTATGCTTAATTGGGTGCTTTGATGTGGGTTGTTACTTTGTTCACACTGTTTACTTTGTATTCTATGACTGGTTGCCTTGGCAACTGCATTTTTGGCGTTTTTTGCACAAGAGGGAGGGGCTTATGTATGTTTAAATGTTTGACTCACTTGTATGTTGTTGGTCTGATGAAGGGGAGCATTCCCCGAAACGTTACCAAATAAACTATCTGTTTAAACTTAAGTCCAGAGAGTGCTGTTTCCGGTTTTGCTACATTTTACCTACTCTAGCACCCTGGCCCTTGGAGAACGGTTTGTGAGAGTGCACCTGCCTCATTTTGTCTAGATATTTCCCTCTCAGTATTAAGCTCTACCACTCGCAATACAGCACTACAGTGTACACCTCAGCATTTATTTGAACTTATTTCTATATTCAATTTCATTTTCTGCCCTGTGGTAACAGCTGTTATTTACGCTCCTCCATACAGCTTGTGAAAGCATACTTGATACTCAAGCTAATTACTACCAATAGGTTACTGTATCGTTTTGATACTCCTGCTAATTATTACTATTATGTAACCGTTAAGTTGTAATATCACTGTATACTATTAACTCATTCCATCCACTACCCTGTTTACCTAGTGGCGCTAGTACATGTACGATTTGTGTTTTTAATAGTTTCTTGTCAATTTTTAGATATATACTTAATAAAAGTTACATTTTAAACCTGACAACCTTGCTCTTTAGTTTTGTATACATATACCGTATTTTTCGCTCCATAAGACGCACCTAGTTTTTAGAGGAGGAAAACAAGAAAAAAAATATTCTGAACAGAGGGGGGAGAGAGCAATAACGTGGAGTAAAAAGAGCGACTGGGGGGGGACAGAGAGAGAGGGGAGACAGAGACAGAGGAGAGTGAGAGGAAGGGAGAGACCACTGAAAGAGGGGGGAGAGACCACTGAAAGAGGGGGGAGAGACCACTGAAAGAGGGGGGAGAGACCACTGAAAGAGGGGGGAGAGACCACTGAAAGAGGGGAGAAGAGACCACTGAAAGAGGGGAGAAGAGACCACTGAAAGAGGGGAGAAGAGACCACTGAAAGAGGGGAGAAGAGACCACTGAAAGAGGGGAGAAGAGACCACTGAAAGAGGGGAGAAGAGACCACTGAAAGAGGGGAGAAGAGACCACTGAAAGAGGGGAGAAGAGACCACTGAAAGAGGGGGGGGAGAAGAGACCACTGAAAGAGGGGGGGAGAAGAGACCACTGAAAGAGGGGGGGGAGAAGAGACCACTGAAAGAGGGGGGGGGAGAAGAGACCACTGAAAGAGGGGGGGGAGAAGAGACCACTGAATACACACACACAAATACATTAAAATTATGCTTTTACAAATCTGATTACAGAAGATTTGGGAATCCAACTTGGGAAAATTAAAAGCAAAATATTTGTGCCTGTGGTACTCCATTAAATCACACTGCCCTTTTAATATCATATCCCAAGTGTCCCAAGAAGCAGCAGTAACTTTATCACAGCCTTCCTTTATCTATCTGATACTCACAGGGCTCTCCTCTGCTCTCCGGTAGTAAAAGTAAACTGACAACATTTGTCCCACCCCTCCCCCACCTGTCGACACACGCTGGTTAACGGCAGCAGCTTTTCTGTGTCTGGGGTAATTTACAGCACTGCTGATAGCATGGAGAACGGAGATAAAGTGGTTCTGGATTCCCAAACATTTTCCTCTGTTTTTCTTTCTTGTCACAGCCCTGTCAGCACTGTTCTAAGGCACAAAGATCTTTAAGCAGAATAAGATCTTTAAGCAGAATAACATGGTGGAAAATGATTGGGAATTCGGAACCACATTGCAGAAGTCTAAAAGTAAAAATGTTAACTCCTAGGAAAATCAAATAGTATCCAGGCATTCTTTACTAACCTCAGTCACTGCTCTGCTGCTTTTAGGTGCTGTCCCGACCCTCAGCTCACCACCCAAACACAAGTGCAGGTGCTGTGAGGATTTCCTGCCACCTGATTCACCCGCTCTAAACTTCAAGCACCAATAGCACTCATCCCCTGGCCAGTGCACTGTTGAATCATTGGGGGCTGAAATGCGCGCTTTGCTCCAATTTAAGGGGAAAAAGTGCCCGTCCCACTGCTGCATAGCAGCTTTGTTAGTGCGGCTCAGGAGCCCGGCCCCTCCTGCCCTAGCTGTGTTACTGTTTACTAGCATTGTGCTCTCTACATGTTTTCCCTGCTTCTCTGACTGCAGCAACTGCCAACAAAATTACCCGGTACCAGTTAGCCTAAAAATGCAAGCACATTCGCTCCATAAGACGCACAAACATTTCTCCTTACTTTTGAGGGGGGAAAAAGTGCGTCTTATGGAGCGAAAAATACGGTACTTAGTGTTGATTGTTCACTAAAAGTAGTTGAGTGCTAATATGTACACGCTCTTTTGTAATGTTTTCTTAAATTACTAATCCTCTGTTCACATTATCATATTTGGTCCGTTTCTCCAACATATCAAACAGTTTTTTGACTGACATATTTTGCTCTCCCCATAGGATTAACAGAGTGCTGGTTAAAAATTAGAACACAATGCCCCTGACGCGGCCCTCTGAGGAAGCGTATAAGTGAAACGCGACCAGCACTCTGTTAATTACTTAGTGTCAAATAATTTTAACTTTATATTACGAAGGTTGTTTGAATATCTGGGGCACTTTATTTGGGGGGAAGGATGGGGAACGGATACTATGGCACAACTGGCGTAGTGGCTTATCTACCCTAACATAGGGCAATACAGGACATAGGTAATTAAAAGAGCCTCTGTTAAGAAACTAAACATTATTAGTTTGGTTTTCCCCTTCCATTATACCCTCATATGTGATGGACAACTAATAATTAGCAACTTTGAAACAGTTTACATAAGTCACAATTAGAGTTGTGCTTTTAATTATTTCTCTGGCACGCTAGATACAATTTGCTATTAGTGCTGCCTTTTAATCACAATTAGTTAAAGTTAGATTTTAAGTGGAAACATATTCTATGTGTAGAAAGAGCATTCTTTCCCTATTTTCTTAATAGGGTCCTTTTTTTTTCTTTGATACATAGAGATGTTGCGGCTATCCTGATGTCAAGACACTTATTATGGACGGCTTCACCCTACAAAGGTCTCCTGGTAACTCCTCTGATCTATGTGAGATTACTCACTTTCACCGCGTCCCTTAGAACGCTAACGGAAGTATACTCTGACCTCGGGTTCTGTCCAAGCTTGTTCCAGTCTGTATGCTGGATGCCGTATCTCCAAATCTGTACAGCTGATAAATTAATATGCCTTAATATAAATAATAGAATAAAGGAGATATTATTAAGAAATGAATGATAGATTTAGAAACTAAATTGACAAAAGAAATGAGACAAAAAATAGAATACGCTTTTCTAACTAAATATATTGAAGAGAAATGGGTCCCTAGTGGACTTTGTATAAAAAAGCAATGCTCTTTTTTTTAAATTTAAGACTAATTTATTAAAAAATGGAGAGATCCTAGAAGCAGCTTCCATTAAATTAATGGAACTAATAAAAGAATATAGAGGGGATACACTGATCAAATTGGGAAATGAAATGAACGATTTAGAAGCAGTTAGAAAAATTTTAAACTGATAAAGAATACTTGGGGAGAGAGAACAGAAATGAAAAGAAATGATGAAAAGAACTAATAGATATGAAAAAAAAAAATTCAACGAGACAGAGGATTATAGGTACTTAAATGGGAGCAAAATACTTCAGTACACATTTTTGGAAACGCAACAAAAACAATGAGAATTTAAAGGAAGGAGCACAAATAAGATATTGGAACTACAAATTTACATAACAATGAAAGGAATTGGGGCACCACTAATTAGGCAAGAAAAATATTTTACTCACTTGAACCAACCCTATACTAGTTATTGAAATAGACAAAATCATTAAACGTATACTAACACAGAAAATAGAAACTATGGTAATTCTGTAAATTATGGAAATCGTAGAAATTATGAAAACCATAGGAACTATGAGAATAAGGGAAATAGAGGAAATGAACATCAGCATCAAATGTCCACAAATTATTATAATAGAAGTTACAATAGACAAAACAATTATTGGGGTAATGACTACTGCAATCAAGGTAGTATTTTTTTTTACAATGGACATACAGGAAAATGGCAATACAGGCAGTCCTCGGGTTACAGACATCAGACTTAAGTACAACTCGTACTTACATACAGAGAAAATAGAGCTTTATTGACAATCCTCCTTTCCAGGATAATCCAAAATACTGAAAATCCAATTGTCAGAAGGACAGAAAGTGATGTGAAATTTTCTGAACAGGGGCACAGATAGCAAAACAAACTTTATCCTATGCTATCCAAAACAAACAAAAATGTTTGGCTAGAGTTTCACCTAAAAAAAGTGCCTGTTCCAACTTACATACAAATTCAACTTAAGAACAAACCTAAAGTCCCTATCTTGTACGTAACCCGGGGACTGCCTGTAGAGGTTTTGATACATATAGATTTGATCCCCTTAGGGATCCTGTAATGGATAAGTCTGTAGGAAATACTAATTATGGCAATAGCAACAAGGATTTTTTTTAAATAGGCCAGATGAGGAGAGAAGGTATACAGACAGAAAGGCGTATTAATTGATCAGCTGTGCAGATTTGGAGATACGGCATACAGACCAGAAAGAGCTTGGAAAGAATCCCTGAGGGCAGAGTATACTTCCGTTAGCATTCTAAGGGACACGGTGAAAGTGAGTAATCTCACAGGGATCAGAGGCGTTACCACTGGAGACCTTTGTAGGGTGAAGCCCTCCATAAGTGTCTTGACATCAGGATAGCCGCAACATCTCTGTATGTATAAAGCTGATTGAGCATTTACCGGTATTTGCACGTAACTTTCATTTAACTTCCAATTGAACCTTTCCTTGAGGATACCTTAATTTCTTCTACAAGAATACAATAAACGGACATATGAATGGACAGTTTTTGTGCTGGGATACTATGGTCCCGGGCTTCTATTAGTATTGTGGCACTATTTAGGAACACATAATAATTTGTAATTTCTATTTTATAACCTGTTTTATATGAGTTGTAGACAATAGTTATTAAGTATTTGATTTTATGTTTTAGAACTTAGGATTTGTGTATTTGACTGGCCAGTCATATAGTAAGAATATTTCACTCTATGTACTATATTTTATACAGTAAGGACATATTTTATAGCGAGTACAGTACAAATTAACTATTAGAATTCTGCGTATTTTGGGCACAAGCACTTTCATAATTATGCATTATTAGGAAAATGTTTTTTCAATTGTTGTATACTACTTTTTAGGGCACCTAGATATATGATGGATCTTTTACTTATATTGTTTGTGTATAATTTAATTACTGAGACACTATATCCAGACAGTCTAGATTTTTCAGTATATTTCAGGCATTTAAGTCACTACAGCTATCAGTTTATATTGAGTAAACAATAGCCCCTGCTATATATATTTAATATTATGTGGTAATTTTGTTACATATTTTTATGTGTTGTAAGAGCTATATGTATCCTTTTTTTAAAAAAAAAAAAAAAAAAAAAACACAGTAAAGAGAACTTTTTATTCTATATTTTGTACTAATACTACATTCAAACATACTAGGTTTTGTTATCCATTTTAAGACTCTCTATTCTCCTGGGGCTCAGCATAAATATTCCAAGCAAGTATATTGTGTGTGTAAAACTCTACTGCTGTCTTTGGACGTAAACCAATTTACTTAAATGTTTTTGCAATGCCCCCCTTCCCCCAACTAAAAGATTTACAGTAGAAAGTAGGTGGACTTTCTACTGTAAATCTTTTAGTTGGAGGGGGGGGCATTGCAAAAACAATTAAGTAAATTCTTGTTCTAAGTAAATTAATTTTAAACCATTTTTTTTTTTCTTCCTAGAATAATGAATGCATCTGAACAAATTATGTTACTATGGCAACAAGCTTCTGAACAAGCCAATGTTTTGGTACAGAATACAGAGTGTGCTCAGAAACCTTTTCAGGTAACCACAACATCAGTGCATGCGTTTCTAGTGACTTTTATCATTTAATAGCTAAACCCTTTTTTATTCTAAATTAAAGGGACAGTCAACACTAAAATTATTGATTAATAGACCACGCCTTTTACTATCCATTCCCCAACTTTGCACAGCAAACATTGTTATATTAATATACTTTATAACATTTAAAAAACTCAATTTCTGCTTGTTTCTAAGCCACTACAGACAGCCTCTTTTTTCACATGCTTTTTTTGTATTTGCGTTTCACAACAGGAGACTGCTAGTTCATGTAGGCCATATAGATAACATTGTGCTAACGCCCGTGGAGTTATTTAAGAGTCGGCACAATGCAGCAATAATTGGCTAAAATGCAAGTCAATAGATAATAATCATGTGATCAGGGGGCTGTCAGAAGATGCTTTGATACAAGGTAATCACAGAGGTAAAAAGTGCATTTATATAACGGTTGGTTGTGCAAAACTGGGGAATGGGTAATAAAGGGATCATCTATCTTTTTAAAACGATAACAATTCTGGTGTAGACTGTCCCTTTTTTAAGGGTGGAATTTATTTTTTGTACGTACGTACGTGTGTGTGTGTATGTTTTTATAACCAGTACATGGGAAAGTAATCTTTTAAGCAATGAATTACACTAGCTCATCAAGAGATCCATTAAAGGGACAGTATCTTTTTAAACAATAAAAATTCTGGAGTAGATAATCCCTTTATTACCCATTTCCCAGTTTTTCATAACCAACACTGTTATAAAGGTAATCAGGAGGTAAAAAATTTATATTAATATATCTAAGCCTATGCAGAGTGCCCCCTTATCTCCATTATTTTGACTGACTTGCATTTTAGCCAATCAGTGCTGACTCTACAGGAGTGAACACAATGTTGTATGTGACACACTAACTAGCTGTGAAAAAAGCACTGAAAAAAAGTTGGCCTTCAACAGCTTAGCAATTAGCATGAGTCTACCTAGGTTTAGATTTCAACAAAGAATACCAAGAGAACAAAGCAGATTTGATGAAAGTTAACTTGGAAAGTTGTTTAAATGGCATGCCCTATAAATCATAAGTTTAATTTTGACTAGACTGTGCCTTAAGAGTGACAGGAATCTTTAAAAAAAACAAACAAACAAAAAAAACAAACCCCTGCAATGTTAAAGGAGAAAGTCTTCAAGAATACATAAAATGACTATCAATGTAACCTAATTTTAATACTTAAACTAAAAGACAATATTTAATATTTAGCAGTATGTTTTTAAAAATCTACCCACAAAAAAAAAGTTTCATTAAATGGGGATTGTATGCATCTTATTGCACTGTGCAGTAGGACCCCTCTTAAAGGATATCTATTGCCATGGTTTCATATTTATTTTCAAATGTTGAGATGGCAACTTACTTGACGTCAACTGCGTGGTGGGTTTGTGCAGCATCTGCATAAGTACCAGTGCATAATTGCATCAGCTTAGTGATGTGTAGTTGCTGTGCTTTTCCCACATCTAAATACAAGATAAGGAGATGGAGCAATTTTGAGACTCTGTTTAAGGACTTGGACGTATGATCATAAAGATGCATGCACTGTTTAAAATGTTGCTGTGTTGATAATCCAGGTACAGATTGTGGTGTGTTTGGATTTGTTTTGTTTTTCTGAATGGCATAGTTTTTAATTTAGCACTTTGTTCTTAGTCATTTAATGTATATTTCACATCCTGTATAGACTGTCATCTCTGTTCTAGATCTAAGATTTAAGATGGTTTATATATTAAGCAGTGTTGATAGTTGTATTTTTTTTTTTTTTTTTAATAAAAATGATTTAATTCCAAATTTAGGAACTTGGTATTGTTGACCTTGAATTGCACACTCAATCCTACCCCCCCCCCCCCCAAATATAACCCTAATATATTGTGTGCGGGGTAGCTGCAACACCTTTCACTACATATATAAAGCATTGTGTGTTTTTGTTTTCTTCACAGGCTTTGAATAAGGCTGATGTTGTCATAGAAAGGCTGCTAAACTTTCATGATAGCAAGCCGATTGATGGATACATTTTACAGCTTTCAAACCTACAAAGGCATTTATGCATTACAGTCGAAATGGCTTTACAGCATCTTCAAGCAATGTGCGATTATCACTACTTGATGAATAAAGTAAGGACAGTATTCTAAACCAATCCAATCTGCTGTTTATCTAGTTACTTCTTTGGGCTCTGTATTTTTTGTTAGCACACCAATTTTAAAGGTCAGATTACCAAACAGGCCCAAAAAGCGTTGCATAAAGAGTGAATGGTGAGGAGAGTAACAGTAAAGTTATGTTTTTAGTAGAAGTTTAATTTTAGTTCTTTCTGATCCAAACGTTGCTTATCTTTACTCTGAAATGAGTGTGGGGGAAAAAGTCTTACAAATTTGTCACTTTTAATTGAATTGGTGGTGATGCAACAAATTAGGGGTGCCTAGCCCCCACTAAGAACAGCCACTGGGAGTGCTTACAGTGCAGGCTAGAAGTTTGCAGTGACCCAACTCACTGATGTGTGAGAGCATTATGCCAACAGCTGCTTTCAATAATGAGAAAGTTCTGGCTTCTTTAGTATACAATACAATTAGTTTAAAGTTAATTTATTCCCTTTTTTTTTATTTTATTTTTTATGGTTTAACCATTTTTATCATTTAACATTCTTTCCTCAGGCATATCTGTATATATATATTTTTTAATATAGGCAGTACTTCTTGTAAATGTTATAGAATTTCTGGATCTTGGGTACCACCCAGAACATCTGAAGTAAACTTTTTTTTTTTTTTGGAGGGCCTGATAAGTCAGACCTACAAGAAATCACCTTTTTGGTCTCACAATCAGTGTGTCCAGTCATATTTTTATAAAAACAAAAAAAAAACAAAAAAAAAAAAAACAGGCTTAACTGTGTTTCAACAAGTAGTGATTTGCCTTCCATCCATAAGAAATGGGGAACATGGTTTTTTAAAAAAATCCACCAACATTTAGTGATCTGTCAGTGTAGGGGGTTGGCATGTATTTAAAGTAAGTTTACACAATATAGAATGTGTTCATTAAATTTTTTTTTTTTTTTTTTTTTTTACCTTTTTGAACTTTTGTTAAAAAAAAAATACACATTATGCCTTTTACAGATATCAAACAATTGCAAACACAACACAGGCTTATCAAAAAAACAATCTTTGTTAAATGTGTGTGGCACAATTGTCACCCCTATGAATTCATATGAGAAAAATGTATTTGAAGTATTTTCTCATTGATATATTCATATTTTTTTCTTTTTTTTTATTATACCTGGGTGACTAGGAGCATGAAATTGTTTAACCATGACTACCTGTTCACAGGGGTCTAAATGTACCACATAGGCCAAATTCCCTTAATCATCCATCACAATGGGTAAGACCAAGGAATATAGCTGATGTGTGGCAAAAGGTTTTTGAGCTTTACAAAATGGGAAGTGACTAAGAAAATAGCAAAAGCATTGAAAATGCCAATTTCCACCATCAGGGCAATGTTTAAGAAGTTCCAGTCAACCTGGAAGAGGATGTGTGTCTATATTGTCTCAACCCATTGTGAAGAGGCTGATTTGAGTGGGCAAAATATCTCCTAGGATCACAGCTGGAGAATTGCTGAAGTTAGTTGCGTCTGATGTTTGATTATAGCTTTGGAGACTTTCTGACCTAAAACAACTTGTGGTGATGTAGTTAGAAGGGTTTTAAGGAAAAAGCTTCTACTCTCATCCAAAAACAAACTGTCTTTAGTTTGCAAGACACTGCTGGAACTTCAAATGGGATCGGGTTCTATGGTCAGATTAAAGCAAAATAGAGCTTTTTGGCCATAAACAGCAGAGGTGGGTTTGGCGCACACAGAGTTAGCATTGTGGAAAAGTACCTCATGCCCAGTGAAATATAGTGGTGGCTCTTTAATGTTTTGGGGCTGTTTTACTGCCAGAGGAACTGGACATTGTTATTAAATGGAGTCCAGAATACCATATATCCTATCTGTTGATATTTGATAAACATCTGACTGTCTCTGCCAGAAATCTTAAAATAGACAGTGGTTGGATCTTTCAGCAGGACAATGATCCAAAACATGCATCAAAATCAACACCAAAATGGTTTACTGACAACAGCATCAAGGTTCTGCCTGGCATCCTAGTCCACTGACTTGAACCCCATAGAAAACCTGTGGGGTGAACTGAAGAGGAGAGTTCACTAGCATGGACTGCGAAATTTGAAGGATCTGGTGAAATTTTGTATGGAGGAATGGTCTCAGATCCCTTGCCATGTATTCTCCAAACTCATCAGGCATTATAGGAGAAGACTCGGAGCTGTTATCTTAGCAAACGGAGGTAGCACAAAGTATTGACTAAAAGGGTGCTGATATTTACCAAGGGTGCCAATATTAGTGGAGCACACTGTGTAAATTAAGTTTCACAGTGCATTCAGTCGATTTCTTACAATTGAAAATGTCTCCAATGAATAGCTGGCAAGACTGATATGGCTGAAAAGGTGCAACTTCCACTGATCACCTATACATTTGTTGTCTGCAATCACAATTGCTATTAACCCCTTAATGACCAAGGATGTGCCTGGCACATCGTCTGAGTTTTCAAGCGCTGGAAGAGATCGTGATTGCTTTCAGGGTTATTGCAGCAATACCCTTTTTTAGGCAACCGATGCAGAGGGGGCCACTCTGACCCTCTCTGCATTGGCCAGCAAGGGAGACGGGTGGCCGGCCCATTGCTGTAGGTAGTCCGGTCATGAACAAAGTCGGGGCGGGAGAGGGTGGGACTGCTACATTATGGAAAAACTTTAGTAGGAGGGAGAGGGGGTAACAAGTCTTGGGATAGTGATCTGGGAGGGGGGTAGAGGTACACTACAGAGAATTTTTTTTTTTAGCACACTGCTGCCAGTAGCCAAGATGGCGGCAAATAGGTAGAGGGGGAGGGTTAGACGTTGGGGGACTAAGGGGGATCCAACACGTATGTCCCTACAAGCTACCTAACCTTTACTGCTGGGCATAATACAAGTGGGGTGCTCAGCGATATTTAGCGGCCTTCTAATTACCAAGAAGCAATGCCAAAGCCATGTCTATTTCTAAACAAAGGGGATATCAGAGAAGCATTTACAACCATTGTGCCATAATTGCACGCTGTAAATAATTTCAGTGAGAAACCTAAAGTTTGTGAAAATGAACTTTTTTTTTTTTTTAATTTGATTTCATTTAGCGGTGAAATGGTGGCATGAAATATAACAAAATGGGCCTAGATCAATACTTTGATATCCGTCAGGAATCCATGTATGTATGTATGTATGTATGTATGTTCCAGTCATGTGACTGCTATTGAGAAGCAGTTCATTTATTAAAATAGCCAGTATGTGGATCTGTATGCTTGTGTTGCAGCAAAGCCAAGCAAGCTGAAATTAATCAGTTTAACCAGACCTGAGCTATCAAGCAGATTTCAAAAGGAACAAGATCTTCCTGTCTATAAATCAGTCCATATTTGAATGCATAGAAAGAACTGTTTGCAGAAAAATGCAAGTGAAGTCTGTGTTGTGTGATTTATTTTATTAGGTTTATAATGCTGTTTAGCATTTAAAGTCTTAATTTCAAAGCTTTAAAAATAATGTACAGTATTAGGTGTTAATTATGACCATTTTGAGAGGGGCCTGGAACCTAACTCTCTCACTTCCCATTGACTTACATTATAAACTGGGTTTCGGTTTACAACCATGCCTTCTGGAACCTAAACCCTGTGTGTGGTTAAAGTTAGAAAAGTGTTTTTTTTTGTTTTGTTTTTTTTTCACATTTTATTTTTTTTATAGTAAATTATAAGATATGGTGGGAATAATGGTATCATTAGAAAGTCCATTTAATGGCGAGAAAAACGGTATATAATATGTGTGGGTACAGTAAATGAGTAAGAGGAAAATTACAGCTAAACACAAACACCACAGAAATTTAAAAATAGCCCTGGTCGTTAACAGTAAGAAAATTGAAAAATGGTCTGGTCACTAAGGGGTTAATTAACAAAAAAGCCTTAAACATGTCGGAGCATTATATAATAAAATTCTCAACATTGCTGTATGACAAATGCCACTTTCTTATTCAAATTTACAGAGGGAGAAGCACTCACCCAGAAACAAACCATTGCTCAGTAGCTTTACACAAACAGGAGCAAGCTGGAGAAGGTAGCTGACAGTATTCACATAAAACTTTGGGGCTTGGTTAGGAGTCTGAAAATCAGAGCAATGTTATTTAAAAATAAGCAAAACTATACATTTATTTTTTTTAAAAAACTTTATGGGCTATATAAATCATCTACAAAACATTTATGCAAAGAAAAAATTAGTGTATGTCCCTTTAATGACAGTACAGCCCCAAAATACCAGGCAATCCTCCTCTAAACCACTAACGTTCTTGTTCCCTGGTTTGAGTGCTCCTCTACTTTGTTATGAAGCCTTGCTTGCTTTATTGTAGGGTTGTCTACCATCTGTCCCTTTTGGTGGATTTTGGTTGAATACTATATAGATTTTTTTTTTTTAGCACTTTTAAAACCTCCTGTAGTTAGTAGGAGAACCCTCGTGGGCTTGCTGTAGCTGCAGAGAAGTCACCTATGGTCAAAGAAGCTGCTTTGCAAGCTTCAGAAGTAGTTTAAGAAAATGATAAACAAATGTATAATAATAGTAGTAATTATAGTTGTTCAGTATTGGAATCGGGGTTTCCGAAGAGTACTGTGGAAGGCTGCAGAAACGGGGAAAACAAATAGCATGGTGAGTAGTAACCGTGTTACTATAGTTGTACCCAGCAGTTGTCCCTTTTTAAAGTTGTGCTCCTGTGCCACTGGATACGTACATGGGTATGCTCTGGTCACTGGCTGGGACAGAATGGGCGATATAACCTTTTTGAAGGAGTTAAACACAAAGTAAAATAAATGGTAGAATGTCAATTTGCCACTTGTATTAATGTTTTTAAGATTCAGGTAGTTTGAGGTTTTCCATTATTCAGAATGAGCATGCAGTTTTAAACAACCTTACATTTATTTCTATAATCCAAATTTTCTTTGAATCCTTTGTCTAAAAGCATACCTAGGTAGGCTCAGGAACAGCAATGTACTACTGGGAGTTGGGGAACACACACACCTTGTCATTGGTTTACCTGATGTGTTCAGTTGTTCTTTGTGGCTCCTTCAACAAAGAATGCCCAGAGATTCAAGAAAATGTGATTATATAAGTAAATTGTATGCTCTGTCTAAATCGTTAATTAAACATTTTAAGTTTCATGTTTCACATTTCTTTAAAGGGACATAATACTCATATGCTAAATCACTTGAAACTGATGCAGTATAACTGTAAAAAGCTGACAGGAAGATATCACCTGAGCATCTCTATGTAAAAAAGGAAGATATTTTACCTCACAATCTCCTAAGCTCAGCAGAGTAAGTTCTGTGTAAAAAGTTAAGGTAAAAATAAAAAAAAAAATGAAGAAATGAACAGCAGCCAATCAGCATCAGCAGTGCTGAGGTCATGAACTCTTAGTGTGATCTCATGAGATTTGACTTAACTCTCATGAGATTTCATAGTAAGCTTCCTTTACCTGATTGGTGAAATAATATGAGAGTGCACGATGCTCAGCCCCTATGATGTCCCAGGACAGACACACTAAAATGCTGCTTAGAAATCCTTTACAATGGGAGGTGGCTACTGAGGAACTTTTGAGGTAAAATCTTTCTTTTTTACATAGAGATGTTAAGGAGATATTTTCTAGTCGGCTTTTTACAGCTATGCTGCATCACTTTCAAGTGTTTAAACATTTGGGTATTATGGCCCTTTAAGTCAAAGCAGCCTATTTTGTGGCTTCTTGATCCACCATCAAGAAGACTAAACGGGGGCAAGGTAGAATAGTGTCTGAAAGGCTTTCAAGCACCTTCACTTAGAGAATTCCCACATAGTGAGTCATCAATGCATCATTGTTAGTGGCTTAAAGGGATACTAAACCCACTTTTTTTTTTTTTTTGCATTATTCAGGTAGAGAATGCAATTTTAAGCAACTTTCTAATTTACTCCTATTAAATTTTCTTTGTTCTCTTGCTATCTTTATTTAAAATGCAGGAATTTAAAGCTTGCCAGTCAGCCCATTTTAAGTTCAGCACCTTGGATAGCGCTTGCTTATTGGTGGCTACATTTGTCACCAATAAGCAAGCATAACCCAGGTTCTCAACCAAAAATGGGCTGGCTGGTAAGCTTTATATTCCTGCTTTTTAAATAAAGATAGCAAGCGAATGAAGAATTGATATGATTAAATTAGAAAATTGCTTAAAATTGCATCCTCTATCCGAATCACGAAAGAAAAACGTGAGTTTAGTGTCCCTTTTTTAAAGTCTGCTATATTCCCATCAGGCTGACTTGCCAAAGTAAGACCACATGAAATGCCATGCCATTTGAAAATGGGGAATCTATTGTACATTTTCTGCTAAAATTCCTTGGCATCTTTTGCTCTTTGATCAGCATCGTTGTTGTTTTAGCAGTTGCATTTTTTTTTATGCTCTGGTTGTCCAGCATATATCTAATGTCCCTTTAAGTAAAAGGAGCAACTCTTATTTTAATATTCCTAGTAGCGAGCTTTTCTTCTGTATAGTTACCTTGCAGGGACATTTTAAAGGGACAGTCTACAACAGAATATTTGTTTTAAAAGATAGATAATCCCTTTATTACCCATTCCCTAGTTCTGCATAACAAACAGTTGTATTAATACATGTGTTTTACCTCTGTGATTATCTTGTATCTAAGTCTCTTCAGACTTCCCCCTTATTTCAATTCTTTTGACTGACTTGCATTTTATCCAATCAGCACTGGCTCCTAGGAACTACACGTCCATGAGCACAGTGTAATCTATATGAAACACATGAACGGACACCATCTAGTGGAAAAACTGTCAAAATGCCCTGAGATGAGAGGCGGCCTTCAAGGGCTAAGAAATTAGCATATGAGCCTCCTAGGTTTAGCTTTCAACTAAGAATACCAAGAAAACAAAGCAAAATTGGACATAGATGTAAATTTGAATTGTTTAAATTATCTGAATGAGTTTGTTTGGGAAACTGTCCCTTTTAAATACTAAATTAATGTTAGAACGATGCATTCAAATAAAAGATTAGTCTGAGAATAACATGTTGATGTGTTTTTTGTTTTTTTTAAAGTTTCATTAGTTATTTAAAACTTTACACTTATATTGTCTAGCCATGTTGTAACTTAAAGTGAAGTGCTCAACCTGGGAACGAATAATAGCTTGTTCTATGGCTAATTACCACCCAAGAAGCAGGATCTTTTTGCTCAACATGTGCCTTTCACAGAGTAGAAATTTCCTGAAGCATATCAGTCTGATCCTGACTTCACAGTACAGTCCAGCACCGAAATACCAGGCAATCCCTCTCTGAACGAGAAAAACAGCAAAACCCCAGACGTACGTTTCGGCCTATTGTGGGCCTCGTCAGTGAGATGCAGCCATATCCCTCTAGGCACACTGAGCAACGGGTCCACGTCTGGATTCCCGCATCACACTTAGGGAGACTTCCCTAAGAGTCATAATTTGCATAAATTAAAAGAGAGAAGAGCTCAACCTGGGAACGAACAATAGCATAATAGCTTGTTCTATGGCTAGTTACCAACCTAGAAGCAGCCTCTTTTTGCTCAACTACGGGAAAGTTCTACTCTGTGAAAAGCATTACTGAGCTAAAAAGAAGCTGCACCCAGGTGGTAAATCGCCAGAGAACAGGCTATCAATGGTATTGAGCCGGTTGTTCGTTCCTGTGAGTGTGCTTCTCTCTGTATGCATGTTGTAACTTGGGTTACCTTCTCTTCTCTGGCCAATCACGGACAGTTATAAATGGGTAACTAGAGTGCAGCCAATGGCTGTGTGGAATATAACAGTGCACTTCCATTTCTAACAGTAACTGAAAAGCTCACAATTTCAGAATTGAATTACAGGAAAAGGGGACAAAATAAATAATGAAAGTATATTGCAGAGTGTGTATGTATGTGTGTGTGTGTATATATATATATATATATATATATATATTTTATCATTTTATATTACCATCTCCAAGTGTTTAATGTGCCTTTTTTTTTTTTGTGGTTTTTTTTTATTGTCCACATAACTTGCTAAATGTCCTGTAGGACTTATCTAATGTGGTATTTCCCCCCCCCCCCCTTTCATTATAGACTATACATTGGTACAACCAAGTTCTTACTCGCCTTTCATTTAAAGATGCATTCTGGGATGATCTGTCTATAAATGAGGGAGATACAAGGGATGTGGTGTATACTAGCCCGCTATGGAGAACCCAGTGTCACAATCTGTTACTTCAGATGCCTCCTCAGAACCCTGATGAATGGATCGAACTTTCCAGGCTCTCAGACTTACTTCAAAAGGAGGAAGGTGCACTGTTATCATTGAGGTGTGTATGTGCTTTTTTCTATTTGTGCTTTTTTGCAAATGGAGGAGTTTACTTTATCCCACCTATGCTATGGTTTACCTGCAAAATGATCTAAATTGGCTCATAGAATGACCTAATCTGGCAATATACACAGAGATAAACTAATATGTAGGTTCAGGAGCAGCAATGCACTTCTGGATGTTAGCTGCTGATTAGTAATTGCACACGCGCATCTTGTCATTTACTCGCCCAATTTACATTGCTCCTCTAAACAAAGGATTTCAAGAGAATGACTCCAATTTGATAGAAGTGAATTTAAGTTATTTAAAATTGTATGTTCTACATGAATCACAAAAGACTAATTCCAGACTCTGTATGGAAAATTAACATTTTCTTTTACAAGATATAACAGGTCCCCGGATATCATCCTTATGGGATTACGCCTCCTGGTCAGCAGGAGGAGGCAAATAGCACCACAGCACAGCTGTATATATAGCTCCTCCCACCCCAGTCATTCTCTTTGCCTGTGTTAGTGTTAGGAAGAGGTAAAGTGAGGTGTGTGTTTAGATTCTTCAATCAAGAGTTTATTATTTTTAAATGGTACCGGTGTGTACTATTTTACTCAAGGGGAGCTGTTCAGATTCAAATATGATTGTTTCTGTGACTCCCAGTCTGTGTGCTGCCCTACTGAATATGGTCTTAGCAAATTTTATCTAAGACCCAGTTTTGTTCCCACAGATTCCTGGAGGAGAAGGACCTCTAGCAGTGTGGGACAAGTCATGCTGTTACTCAGCATGGAGGTATGTGCAGTCTATTACTTCTTTGACACCTAGTACCTCAGAAATGACTGTCATTTCCCTCTGTATACTCAATATCTTCACCTATGTCTGTGTGACTTCTACACGGCTCTGGGGGACTGACTTTCTTATTGGGCCTTTTGTTGGGGTTGCATAAGGGGCATTGGGGTATTTTTGAGAGATGTTAACCCCTTTAGGTTCGGCTGACGCTGGGGATTTTACTGGGTGTCTTCCGGTTTACTCTGGGATCCGGAGTTGCTTATCAGACTGGGAGGTATTGGGGGACTGGCTGCAGTGTTTCTAGACATATATGTGGTGCATCACAGTTTAGTGTATGGTTCAGTTTTCCCGGCGACTCAATTTTTGTTTTACAATGTAATATTCAGAGCCGCCCGGGAGTTTCGTTGGTTATGCCCACGATGGGCGGGGCACCCATTTGCGCGCTAAGACAAGCAGTGCTGTTCTGGTAGTCGGAGGTGTAGGTGACTCCGGTGTCTGTCTAGACCACGTGGGTAGTACAAGCGGTGCAGACACTCTGCTGTAGGAGGCTCGTTTGGTCGGGTCATAGGGAGCAGGTAGGCGCCGCAGCAGAGCTGTGGCGAGGTGCCTTTTATTTTCAAAAGTTTTAAATTACGGCCCCAAATTAGTTGACTGCTTCTGGGATACAGTACAAAACGTGGTTGTTTCTCTTCAAAGCAGCAAATATTGCATTCTTATAGCACAGTGTCCTAGACAAAAAAAATAATAATAAAAAAAAAAAAATCTTAAAGGCACAGTATTGTTTTTTTGCATTACTATATTAAGAGTTTATTATAGGTTTAAATAACTTTTTGTTTATCATAATGGATGGCCTTGATGCTAGTACTTGTTCCATGTGTTTAAATGCTAATGTGGAACCCCCACTTTTTGCCCATCATGCACTGAGTGGGCATTACAATGTAGAGAGCAGATTTTCCTTAATAAAGATACAGCTCAAGATGTTTCTCAGACTGATGACTTAGGGTATGCCAACTTTCTCCCCAAGCGTCACAGCCCTTAATGCCCACGCAAGAGACGCCATGTTCTTCAACTGCGTCCACTTCATTTGCTCTGCAGGATATGGCTGCAGTTATGTCATCCACCCTTACAGAAGTTTTATCCAAGTTGCCAGTGTTACAGGGCAAACGCAGCAGGACTGAAGCCACTGTGGTTCCTGCGACTTCTGAGGCTTTGGTGGCTATCTCCGATGTGCCCTCCCAGGGATCTGATTTGGGGGTGTAGGGAACTTCTGTCTGAGGGGGAACTTTCCGACTCTGGGAGTGTGTTACCTCAGACAGGCTCAGACGTCATGTCCTTTAGATTTTAAGCTTGAACGTCTCCGCCTGTTACTTCGGGAGATTTTAACGACTCTGGATGACTGTGACTCTATTGTGGTACCACCAGAGAAATAGTGTAAGATGGACAAATACTTAGAGGTCCCTGCTTATTCTGATGTGTTTCCGGTTCCTAAGAGAATTTCGGAAATTATTACGTGGGAATGAGAGACCGGGTATCCCGTTCTCACCTTCTCCTAATTTTAAGAAAATGTATCCTATAGCTGACACTGTTCGGGATTCTTGGCAAGCAGTCCCTAAGGTGGAGGGAGCTATATCTACCCTGGCTAAGCGTACAACTATTCCTATTGAGGACAGTTGTACTTTCAAAGATCCTATGGATAAAAAGTTGGAGGGTCTTCTAAAAAAGCTATTTATTCATCATGGTTTTCTATTTCAACCGACGGCTTGTATTGTACCAGTTACAACTGCGGCTGCCTTTTGGTTTGACGCCTTGGAGTCTCTTAAGACTGAGACCCCTTTAGAGGAAATACTAGATAGAATTAAGGCCCTTTAAGCTGGCTAATTCTTTTATTACAGATGCCGCCTTTCAGATCGCCAAGTTGGCGGCTAAGAATGCAGGATTTGCCATTTTAACGCGTAGAGCTTTATGGTTAAAATCTTGGTCTGCTGATGTGTCCTCTAAATCAAAGATTTTGGCTACTCCTTTCAAAGGAAAGACCCTATTCGGGCCTGACTTGAAAGAAATAATTTCTGACATTACGGGAGGTAAGGGTCATCTCCTACCTCCAGGATAAGGCAGCTAAACAAAGGGGTAAACAGAATAATTTTCGTTCCTTTCGGAATTTCAAGGGAGTCTCATCTTCCGCTAAACAGGAAGGGAATTTTGCACAAGCCATGTCAATCTGCAGACCCAAACAGGCTTGGAACAAGGGTAAACAACCCAAGAAGCCTGCTGCTGCTCCCAAAACATCCGGGACCGGATCTAGTAGGGGGCAGACTTTCTCTCTTTTCCAGGCTTGGATAAGAGACATTCAAGATCCCTGGATACTGGAAATCGTGTCCCAAGGGTATCAACTGGAATTCAAAAATTCTCTCCCAAGGGGGAGGTTCCTTCTTTCACGATTGTCTGTAGACCAGATGAAAAGAGAGGCGTTCTTACGTTGTGTAAAAGACCTCTCTACTATGGGAGTAATTCATCCCGTTCCAATACAGGGGCAGGGGTTTTACTCGAATCTTGTCGTGGTTCCCAAAAAAGAGGGAACGTTTCGACCCATTTTAGATCTCAAGAGTCTAAATAAGTTTCTCAGAGTTCCATACTTCAAGATGGAGACTATTCGAACAATTCTTCCATTTGATCCAGGAGGGTCAATATATGACTACCGTAGACTTAAAGGATGCATATCTTCATATTCCTATCCACAAAGATCATCACCAGTTTCTAAGGTTTGCCTTCCTGTACAAACATTTTCAGTTTATGGCTCTTCCTTTCGGGCTGGCCACAGCACCCAGGATCTTCATGAAGGTTCTAGGGTCCCTACTGGCGGTTCTCAGACCGCAGGGCATTGAAGTGGCGCGTTATCTGGATGATATTCTGATCCAGGTCATCTTATCAACTGGCAAAATCTCATACAGACATGGTTCTGTCCTTTCTGAGGACTCGCGGGTGGAAGGTGAATCTAGAAAAGAGTTCACTAATTCCACAGACAAGGGTTCCTTTCCTGGGAACTCTAATAGTTTCTATGTCCATGAAAATCTTCTTGACGGAAGTCAGAAAATTAAAGATTCTGAATACATGCCGAGCCCTTCAGTCCAATTCTTGGCCATCAGTGGCTCAGTGCATGGAGGTAATTGGATTGATAATGGCGGCAATGAACATCATTCCGTTTGCTCGTTTGCATCTCAGACCGCTACAACTGAGCATGCTCAGGCAGTGGAATGGAGATTATGCAAATTTGTCTCCTCAGATAGATCTGGATCAGGAGACAAGAGACTCTCTTCTTTGGTGGTTGTCACCGGATCATCTGTCCCAAGGGACGCGCTTCTGCAGACCCTCATGGGTGATAGTGACAACGGACGCCAGTCTACTAGGATGGGGTGCAGTCTGGAATTCCCTGAAGACTCAGGGTGTGTGGACTCGGTCGGAGTCAATACTTCCAATCAATATTCTGGAGTTGAGAGCAATATTCGATGCGCTTCAGGCTTGGCCTCAGTTGGCTTCGGCCGACTGAAATCAGATGAATTTGGACAACATCACGACTATGGCTTACATCAATCATCAGGGAGGAACAAGGAGTTCTTTAGCGATGACGGAAGTATCCAAGATAATTTGGTGGGAGGAGGCTCACTCTCGTTATCTGTCAGCAATCTACATCCCAGGAGTGGACAACTGGGAAGCGGATTTTTTGAGCAGACAGATGTTTCATCCGAGGGAATGGGAACTCCATCCGGAGGCCTTTGCCACCCTGATTCTCAGATGGGGCAGACCGGAGCTGGATCTTATGGTGTCTCGTCAGAATGCCAAACTCCCGAGATACGGATCCAGGTCCAGGGATCCTCAGGCCGAACTGATAGATGCCTTGGTCGTTCAACCTAGCTTATGTGTTTCCACAGTTTGCTCTCCTTCCCCGAGTTATCGCTCGGATCAAACAGGAGAGGGCTTCAGTAATTCTCATCGCTCCTGCGTGGCCTCGCAGGACTTGGTATGCCGATCTGGTGGACATGTCCTCTCTGCCACCGTGGAAGCTTTCATTGAGGCAGGACCTTCTCATTCAGGGACCCTTCTATCATCCGAATCTAATTTCTCTGCAGCTGACTGCTTGGAGATTGAACGCTTAATTTTATCCAAGCGAGGGTTTTCTGATGCGGTCATTGACACCTTGATTCAGGCACGTAAGCCTGTTAATAGAAAGATTTACCATAAGAGATGGCTTAAATATCTTTATTGGTGCGAATCCAAGGGCTACTCATGGAGTAAGGTTCGGATTCCCAGGATTTTATCTTTTCTCCAAAAATAATTGGAGAAAGGGTTGTCGGCAAGTTCCTTAAAGGGACAGATTTCTGCTTTGTCTATTTTGTTACACAAACGTCTATCAGATGTTCAATCTTTTTGTCAGGCTCTGACTAGAATCAGGCCTGTGTTTAGACCAATTGCTCCTCCTTGGAGTTTGAATTTAGTTCTTAATGTTCTTCAAGGGCTTCCGTTTGAACCCATGCATTCCATAGATATTAAGTGGTTATCTTTGAAAGTTTTATTTTTGGTTGCTATTTCTGCTTGCAGAGTTTCTGAGCTTTCAGCTTTACAATGTGATTTTCCTCTTATTTTCCATTCTGATAAGGTGGTGTTGCGTACTAAACCTGGTTTCCTTCCTAAGGTTGTTTCTAATAAAAAATATTAATCAGGAAATTGTTGTTCCTTCCTTGTGTCCTAACCCTTCTAAGAAGGAGCGTCTGTTACATAACTTGGACGGGGTCCGTGCCCTGAAGTTTTACTTGCCGGCGACTAAAGAATTTCGTCAATCATCTTCATTTGTTTTTTCTGGAAAACGTAGGGGCCAGAAAGCTACAGCTACCTCTTTCTTTTTGGCTGAGGAGTATCATCCGTTTTGCATATGGGACTGCTGGACAGCAGCCTCCTGAAAGACAGCTCATTCTACTTGGCTGTGGCTTCCTCATGGGCATTTAAAAATGATGCTTCTGTTGAACAGATTTGCAAGGCTGCAACTTGGTCGTCTCTTCACACTTTTTCCAAATTTTCCAAATTTGATACTTTTGCCTCGTCTGAGGCTGTTTTTGGGAGAATGGTTCTTCAAGCAGTGGTGCCTTCCGTTTTAGGTTCCTGTCTTGTCCGTCCCTTTCATCCGTGTCCTATAGCTTTGGTATTGTATCCCATAACTAAGGATGAAATCCGTGGACTCGTCATATCTTGTAAAAGAAAAGGAAATTTATGCTTACCTGATAAATTTATTTCTTTTACGATATGACGAGTCCACGGCCCACCCTGTAATTTCTAAGACAGGTATTTATTTTATTTATTTTTTGTTAAACTTCAGTCCCCTCTGCACCTTTGGCTTTTCCTTTCTCTTCCTAACTTCAGTCGAATGACTGGAGTGGGAGGGAAGGGAGGAGCTATATATATACAGCTCTGCTGTGGTGCTCTTTGCCTCCTGCTGACCAGGAGGCGTAATCCCATAAGTAAGGATGAAATCAGTGGACTCGTCATATCGTAAAAGAAATAGATTTATCAGGTAAGCATAAATTTCCTTTCCTTTTTAAATAAAATTGCCCCTTAAGGGACATGAAACACACATCTCTTTTTCTTTATATAGATAGAACATACAATTTTAAACAACTTTCCAATTTACTTCTATTAACTTTGCTTCATTCTCTTGGTATCCTTAGTTGAAGAAGCAGCAATGCACTACTGGTAGCTAGTTGAACACATGCAGTGATCCAATGAGAAGAGGCATATATGTGCAGCCACCAATAAGCACCAAGCTCACAGTAGTGCATTGCTGCTTCTGAGACTACCTAGGTATCCTTTTCTTCAAATTAGATCAAAAGAATGAAGCAAATTAGGTAAAGAACTAAATTGGAAAGTTGTTTAAAATTATATGCTCTCTGAATAATTAATAAAAAAGGGGTTTGATGTACCTTTAAACATTTTTTTGGAGGGCTTCTTGTTCTCATTACAATATGAGTTGCATATAGAGGGCCACAATGTCTATCCGCTCTTAAAGGGACACTGAACCCAAATTCTTTCTTTTGTGATTCAGACAGAGCAGGCAATTTTAAGCAACTTTCTAATTTACTCCTATTTTTTCTTTGTTCTTTTGTGTGTTTTTTTTATTTGAAAAAGATGGCATCTAAGCTATTTTTGGTTCAGACTCTGGACAGCACTTTTTTATTAGTAGATTAATTTATCCACCAATCAGCAAGGACAACCCAGGGTGTTCACAAAAATGGGCCGGCATCTAAACTTACATTCTTGCATTTCAAATAAAGATACCAAGAGAATTAAGTAAATTTGATAATAGGAGTAAATTAGAAAGTTGCTTAAAATTTCATGCTCTATCTGAATCACGAAAGAAAAAATTTGGTTTCAGTGTCCCTTTAAGGATGTTTGCTCCCAGAAGTATTTCTTTGCTTGTGCCAAATACAAATGAGTATCCAAGAAGTATGGAGAAATTTCCATTTCCATGTCATGTAAGTCAGAGATTTACATGACAGGTGTACATTTTAGTGCTCCACATTAAGGATTCAAAACCATCTATTAAATTGTGAACTTTAATAATTCAGCCTACCTTCTAAATATTTTCTTTTAAACTTGAAAATATTTAACCGTTCCTGTGTTTAAGAAAACTACTTTACATAAAATTTTTTATTTTTTTCCTTCTGTTTCTTGAAGCAGATGTCTTGCACTGTGGAACATATTGACTAACGTAACTGGACAAGTTGACTTAAGTGACTTTAAGAAAGTTGTATCCTGGCAGCAAAACCCTTCCACTTTCATCAGTTCTACAAGAGAGAGTTTGGTAACAGAAACACTTAATGCAGTCTCAAAGGAGGTGACTGCAAATGAAGGTAATCCTCTGAAAAAGGTTTCTGCAATCTGCAAGGATCATGATTCCCCTATTGTTCCAGCAAACCTATATCTCACGGACTCCTCATATCCTAGCTTAAATAGAATGCCTGTAGAGGAGACACTCTCAAACTATGAGAGTTCTATTTTCTGTTCAAATCCTTGGCTAAGCTTGCCATTGGATGACTTTGAAAAACCTAAAAGTAAGGCCTTACCATGGAATCATAATGCAACAAATTGTGCACTGGGAGGTGTTCCTGCTCAGTTGAGTGGAAAGCTGAAAACAGCTGCAGATTGCAGTGAGCAAAAACAAATCCATGCCAATTCCAACATCCAAACGGGCAACTCAACAGTAGTCAAAAAGGTTTCCTATAATGAGTGTGGTATCCAGACAGACAACACATTTGTTGATATCAGTGACTTATCTGAGCTGCATAGGGATTACTTGCCCCTTTACAGCAATCTAACCGAGCAAGACACACTGGACCCAAGAGAGAGTATTATTTGGGATAGTTACGACCTTCATCTTTCTAGAAGGCTGTTGGATGGTACTAACTCAAATCCGTGAGTATTTTAAATCAAATTTCTTTTCTGTTCACTCAAGCAATTTTTACCCTTAGTCATGCATTAGTATTGCAGAATACATAAGACTAGCAATAAAGGCAGCATGTTCTGTGCATAATTGCCTTTACTGCTTTTCAAAAATAAATAAAATGCTGCTTGTATTGTATTTAGGCATTAATGCAAGTTCCCACTATTCTTTGTTGCCTAAGGGGGTGGGTAAAACACACTCACTACTTTTGTAAACAAAGGTTTACACACCTTATTCCAATATGTAAATGTTTAATCATAATGGTATACGCATTGCAATCCATGGCTTACCTTGGTGAGCTTACATCCAGAGTCTGCTTCTGGGCAGAGTAGCAGACCTGGGAGCATGCACAACAGTAAGCAGAGTGGATGGTACTGCTTCTTATTGACACTACTGCTGTTAAATATAATAGCTTTGTGCTTAAGAGATTGGTTTGGTCTGTACTTTACATGCTAATTTAACATTAAAACACTGCTTATGTTCTATTCAGGAGCAACTCAAAGATGCACACTAACTTTAAAACAAAATTCACATTTATTGTCTGACAATTAAACTTCACACTAATTTATCTCCATCTTATTTTCTTTAACGTCCAACTTTTATATTAAACACTGGACAAATATAGAATTACATTACAAGACCATCAACCTACTTTTACTGAACTACTCTTAATGCAGCCTTTAATACACAATAAATGTAATCTGTTGAATAACTAGAAAAAAATTAAAAAAATATAACCACTGCATAACCAATGAGAGCTGAGATCACCAGATAAGAGGAGCAGACATAGGCAACATTATCTAAAGATTTCTGTAAGAAGTATCAACAATACTATGAAGCTCATGGTGGAATTTTCTAAATGCAGTTTTTACCTTGACAACCGAGCCTCATGGAAGGGTGTTCCCTGAATTTACCTATGTGAAGGAGATTCAAACATTACAATAGGGCTCTCAGAAATCATAATTTCAAAATAAAGTATGAAAAAACTAAATGGAGTATTGAAAGAAAACAAGCAGTAAGAAATTGTATTAAATGCATAATAAGAGTTCAGTAGAATTTGTAATAAATCTACACTGCATGTACAAAAAGCACTGTGAAATTCATACTTGTAATACAAAATCCAAAGTGTATGGTTTTCCTAATTGTAAAATGAGTTTCTCCACCTTTGCTAGTGGGTTAAACAGGGATGTTGCATCGTTGTGGCTGAAAGTTCTTTACAAAGTCTGGCGTATTCTCTTCATTTAAATTTTTTTATTATTGAACATTCAACACTTGGTTCAGTAAATGTAAAGGCAAATCGGATACAGACAGTAAAAAAAATTGATATGGCATCCTGAATATGTATATTCTCCATATAATTGAATGTCCATAATACATAGCTTTCTACTGGGATCACCCAGTTCAGAAGAAAATGGCAGTCGATCAAGCCTCAGTGTCCATATTTTTTTTTTTTTTTGTTGCAGAGGGTACAAATGGAAACAATCCTATGTCCTTCTCTATGCATTTTTATCTTGCAAACTAAAAGGTGGTGAGGTTGTGTCAATAAGTGCTAAACACTTCTATTACCTTTTTAGTAGAAAAACACATGCATATAAATGTGCTAACCACTCTGTTCAGATAAGCTTTTCTTTTAAGTGAGCTCCGTTACTTTCTATGTGAAGCATCTCTCAACTTGCAGGGATAGCTTGTGGGCTCTTTTTATTTTTTTTTATTTCCCTCCCTGGGGGAGTTTCAGCATGGTTTTTCATGTCTTCTCTGGAGAATGTTAATCTGGCCCATAGATACCATACAATGTTACAAATCTTTCTTTCATGTAATTGGCAAGAGTCCATGAGATAGTGACGTATGGGATATACAATCCTACAAGGACGGGCAGTTTCCCAAACCTCAAAATGCCTATAAATACACCCCTCACCACACCCACAATTCAGTTTTACAAACTTTGCCTCCTATGGAGGTGGTGAAGTAAGTTTGTGCTAGATTTCTAAGTTATGCGCTTTTCAGCATTTTGAAGCAGATTCCTCTGAGTACAGTGAATGTCAGAGGGTTGTGAAGGGAGTATAACCTATTGAATGCAATGAACGGGAGATCTATTTCATAGGTTCTGTTATTGGTCGTAGAGATTAATCTCCTGCCTCCCTTATTCAGATCGACGATATACTCTCATATTCCATTACCTCTAATGATAACAGTTTCAGTACTGGTTTGGCTATCTGCTATATGTGGATGGGTGTCTTTTGGTAAGTATGTTTTCATTACTTAAGACACTCTCCGCTATGATTTTGCACTTTATGTATTAATGTGAAGTTCTAAATATATGTATTGTACTTATATTTGCCCTGAGTCAGGTTTGTCTATATTTCCTTTTGCAGACTATCCGTTTTATATTTGGGAAAAGCATATTTAGGACATATTTTCTATTGACCTGGTTTTTTTTTTTTTTCCATTCATTCCGGTGATGCAAATTCATCATTTCCGGCATCTTAGTTGACGCCGAGTTCCTTGGTCAAGGTTGCGTCTTCAATGACGCGAGTGTCCTTTCAGGATGTTGTTGTCACCAAAAAAATAAAATAAATTTCAGTTACGTTGTGTGTCATACTTAGCGCCAAATTTCATTATTTAAAACACCATTCCTATGTGCCTCTTGCCTTTTTCTATGTCAGAGGGCTATGCTGTTTGCATTTTTTCCCATTCCTGAAACTGCCATATAAGGAAATTGATAATTTTGCTTTATATGTTTTTTTTTTTCTCTTACATTTGCAAGATGTCTCAATCTGATCCTGTCTCAGAAATTACTGTTGGAACCCTGCTGCCTGATAACAGTTCTACCAAAGCTAAATGCATTTGTTGTATATTTGTGGAGATTATATCTCCAGCTGTGGTATGTAATACATAAGCTTTTACATGCATAGAATGTGTCCATCAGTAATAGTACTATGCCTGTTCCTTCAACATCTAATGTACAATATATCCCTGTGAATATAAAAGATTTTATTGCTGATTCTATTCAGAAGGCTTTGTCTGCCATCCCGCCTTCTAATAAATGTAAAATTTTTTTTTTTAAAACTTCTCATAAAGTTGATAATTTCAAATGACCAACAACATACTGAATTCTCCTCTGACGAGGATCTATCTGATTTAGAAGATCCTTCTTCAGATATGGACACTGACAAATCTACTTATTTAAAATGGAGTATATTCGTTCCTTGTTAAGAGGTGTTGATTACGTTGGATAATGAGGAAACTAGTCCTAAATTCGGTTTATAAACCTCCTGTGGTTACTCCAAAGGTTTTTCCAGTTCCTGATGCCATTTCTGAGGAATGGAATAGGCCTGGTACTACTTTTATTCCTTCTTCAAGGTTTAAAAAATTGTATCCTTTGCCAGCAGTTACATTGGAGTTTTGGGAAAAGATCCCCAAAGTTGATGGGGCTATTTCTACTCTTGCTAAACGTACTACTCTTCCTATGGAAGATAGTACTTCCTTTAAGGACCCTTTAGATAGGAAACTTGAATCTTATCTAAGGAAAGCTTATTTATATTCTGGCTATCTTCTCAGGCCGCCATTTCTATGGCTGATGTTGCAGCTGCATCAACTTTCTTTCATGTAATTAGCAAGAGTCCATGAGCTAGTGACGTATGGGATATACATTCCTTCCAGGAGGGGCAAAGTTTCCCAAACCTTAAAATGCCTATAAATACACCCCTCACCACACCCACAATTCAGTTTTACAAACTTTGCCTCCGATGGAGGTGGTGAAGTAAGTTTGTGCTAGATTCTACGTTGATATGCGCTCCGCAGCAAGTTGGAGCCCGTTTTTCCTCTCAGCGTGCAGTGAATGTCAGAGGGATGTGAGGAGAGTATTGCCTATTTGAATGCAGTGATCTCCTTCTACGGGGTCTATTTCATAGGTTCTCTGTTATCGGTCGTAGAGATTCATCTCTTACCTCCCTTTTCAGATCGACGATATACTCTTATATATACCATTACCTCTGCTGATTCTCGTTTCAGTACTGGTTTGGCTTTCTACAAACATGTAGATGAGTGTCCTGGGGTAAGTAAATCTTATTTTCTGTGACACTCTAAGCTATGGTTGGGCACTTTGTTTATAAAGTTCTAAATATATGTATTCAAACATTTATTTGCCTTGACTCAGAATGTTCAACTTTCCTTATTTTTCAGACAGTCTGTTTCATATTTGGGATAATGCATTTGAATTAATAATTTTTTCTTACCTTCAAAAATTTGACTCTTTTTTTTTTTTCCCTGTGGGCTGTTAGGCTCGCGGGGGCTGAAATGCTTCATTTTATTGCGTCATTCTTGGCGCTGTCTTTTTTGGCGCAAAAATTCTTTTCCGTTTCCGGCGTCATACGTGTCGCCGGAAGTTGCGTTATTTTTCGCCAAAAATGTCGGCGTTCCGGATGTGGCGTCATTTTTGGCGCCAAAAGCATTTAGGCGCCAAATAATGTGGGCGTCTTATTTGGCGCTAAAAAATAAGGGCGTCTCTTTTGTCTCCACATTATTTAAGTCTTATTTTTTCATTGCTTCTGGTTGCTAGAAGCTTGTTCTTTGGCATTTTTTCCCATTCCTGAAACTGTCATTTAAGGAATTTGATCAATTTTGCTTTATATGTTTTTTCTCTTACATATTGCAAGATGTCTCACGTTGCATCTGAGTCAGAAGATACTACAGGAAAATCGCTGTCTAGTGCTGGAGCTACCAAGCTAAGTGTATCTGCTATAATTTTTGGTATCTGTTTCTCCAGCTGTTGTTTGTATTGCATGTCATGACAAACTTATTAATGCAGATAAAATTTCCTTTAGTGCTGTTCCGTCAACATTTAATTTTCAGAGTGTTCCTGATAAACATAAGAGATTTTATTTTTTAAAATCCATTAACCCCTTAATGACCACAATGTACCCTGTATGTCACTGGTCGTTAAGGGTTTTTTCAGGACATAATAGCACAAGTCTAGCAAGAACACGCTATTAATGCCCTCCCTCCAGCAGGCTTTGTGGAATAGAGCAGTCTCAACGCTGGTGGCAAGACCGTGCTCTAAAACAATCAAGTTCCAAAAAAAGGCCAGCGACATACAGGGTACGTCGCTGGTCCTTAAGAGGTTAAGAAGGCTATGTCTGTTATTTCTCCTTCTAGTTTACATAAAAGTCTTTTAAAACTTCTCTTTTTTCAGATGAATTTTTAAATGAACATCATCATTCTGATACTGATAATAGTTCTTCTGGTTCAGAGGTTTCTGTCTCAGAGGTTGATGCTGATAAATCTTTGTATTTGTTCAAGATGGAATTTATTCGTTCTTTATTTAAAGAAGTATTAATTGCATTAGAAATAGAGGATTCTGGTCCTCTTGATTCTAAATCTAAACGTTTAAATAAGGTTTTTAAATCTCCTATAGTTATTCCAGAAGTGTTTAATCTCCCTGATGCTATTTCTGAAGTAATTTCCAGGGAATGGAATAATTTGGGTAATTCTTTTACTCCTTCTAAACGTTTAAGCAATTATATCCTGTGCCATCTGACAGATTAGAGTTTTTTGGGACAAAATTCCTAAGGTTATGGGGCTGTCTCTACTCCTGCTAAATGTGCTACTATTCCTACGGCAGATAGTACTTCATTTAAGGATCCTTTAGATAGGAAAATTGAATCCTTTCTAAGAAAAGCTTACTTATGTTCAGGTAATCTTCTTAGACCTGCTATATTTTTAGCGGATGTTGCTGCAGCTTCAACTTTTTGGTTAGAAGCTTTAGCGCAACAAGTAACAAATCATAATTTTATAGCATTATTATTATTCTATAACATGCTAATAATTTTATTGGTGATACCATCTTTTGATATCATTAGAGTTGATGTCAGGTATATGTGTCTAGCTATTTTAGCTAGAAAAGCTTTATGGATTAAACTTGGAATACTGATATGTCTTCTAAGTCAACTTTGCTTTCCCTTTCTTTCCAGGGTAATAAATTATTATCTCAACTGTTTCTGGAAGGAAGGGAACTTTTTTACCAAAGGATAAAAAATCTAAGGTAAATTTAGGTCTAATAATCATTTTCGTTCCTTTCCTCACAATAAGGAACAAAAGCCTGATCCTTCATCCTCAGGAGCGGTATCAGTTTGGAAACTATTTCCAGTTTGGAATATATCCAAGCCTTATAGAAAACCTATAGCCAGCTCCTAAGTACCCATGAAGGTGCGGACCTTATTCCAGCTCAGCTGGTATGGGGCAGATTACGTTTTCTTCAAAGAAATTTGGATCAATTCCGTTCTCAATTTCTGGTTTCAGAACATTGTTTCAGAAAGGTACAGAATTGGCTTCAGTTAAGGCCTCCTGCTAAGAGATTTTTTTCTTTCCCGTGTCCCAGTTAACACAGCAAAGGCTCAGCATTTCTGAAATGTGTTTCAGATCTAGAGTTGGCTGGAGTAATTATGCCAGTTCCAGTTCTGGAACAGGGGCTGGGGTTTTATTTTATCTCTTCATTGTACCAAAGAAGGTCAATTCCTTCAGACCAGTTCCGGATCTATCAATATTGAATCGTTATGTAAGGATACCAACATTCAAGATGGTTACTGTAGGACTATCCTGCCTTTTGTTTAGCAAGGGCATTATATGTCTACAATAGATTTACAGGATGTGTATCTGCATATTCCGATTCATCCAGATCACTTTTAGTTTCTGAGATTCTCTTTTTAGACAAGCATTACCAGTTTTGTGGCTCTACCGTTTGGCCTAGCCTCAGTTCCAAGAATTTTTTCAAAGGTTCTCGGTGCCCTTCTTTCTGTAATCAGAGAACAGGGTTTTGGTATTTCCTTATTGGACGATATCTGGGTACTTGCTCAGTCTTCTCATTTTCGAAGAATCTCATACGAATCGACTTGTGTTGTTTCTTCAAGTTCATGGTTGGAGGATCAATTTACCAATCAGTTCATTGATTCCTCAGACAAGGGTAACCTTTTTAGGTTTCTAGATAGATTCAGTGTCTATGACTCTGTCCTTGTCAGACAAGAGAAGTTTAACATTGATATCAGCTTGTCAAAACCTTCAGTCACAATCATTCCCTTTGGTAGCCTTATGCATGGAAATTTTAGGTCTTAGGATTGCCGCATCAGATGCGATCTCCTTTTCTCATTTTCACATGCGACCTCTTCAGCTCTGTATGCTGAACCAATGGTGCAGGGATTACTCAAAGATATCTCAATTAATATCTTTAAACTGATTATACGACACTCTCTGACATGGTGGACAGATCACAATCATTTAGTTCAGGGGGCTTCTTTGTTCTTCTGACCTGGACTATAATCTCAACAGATGCAAGTCTTACAGGTTGGGGAGCTGTGTGGGGGTATCTGACGGCACAAGGGGTTTGGGAATCTCAGGAGGTGAGATTTCCGATCAATATTTTGGAACTCCGTGCAATTTTCAGAGCTCTTCAGTCTTGGCCTCTTCTGAAGAGAGAGTTGTTCATTTGTTTTCAGATAGACAATGTCACAACTGTGGCATACATCAATCATCAAGGAGGGACTCGCAGTCCTCTGGCTATGAAAGAAGTATCTCGAATTTTGGTTTTTGGCGGAATCCAGCTCCTGTCTAATCTCTGCGGTTCATATCCCAGGTATGGACAATTGGAAAGCGGATTATCTCAGTCGCCAAATGTTGCACCTGGGCGAATGGTCTTCACCCAGAGGTATTTCCTCAGATTGTTCAAATGTGGGAACTCCCAGAAATAGATCTGATGGTTTCTCATCTAAACAAGAAACTTCCCTGGTATCTGTCCGGATCCCGGGATCCTCGGGCGGAGGCAGTGGATGCATTTTCTCTTCCTTACAAGTGTCATCCTGCCTATATCTTTCCGCCTCTAGTTCTTCTTTCAAGGGTATTCTCCAATATTCTAAAGGAATGCTCGTTTGTCCTGCTGGTAGCTCCAGCATGGCCTCACAGGTTTTGGTATGCGGATCTTGTCCGGATGGCCTCTTGCCAGCTGTGGACTCTTCCGTTAAGACCAGTCTTTCTGTCTCAAGGTTCTTTTTTCCATCAGGATCTCAAAACCTTAATTTTAAGGTGTGGAGTTTGAACGCTTGATTCTTGGTCAGAGGTTTCTCTGACTCTGTGATTGATACTATGTGACAGGCTCGTAAATCCTGTATCTAGAGAGATATATTATAGAGTCTGGAAGACTTATATTTCTTCAGGTTGGTTTAGATAAAGGTTTGTCCGCAAGTTTCTTGAAAGACAAATCTCTGCTCTTTCTGTTCTTTTTCACAGAAGGATTGCTAATCTTCCTGATATTCATTGTTTTGTACAACCTTTGGTTCGTATAAAACTTGTCATTAAGTCAATTTCTCCTCCTTGGAGTTTGAATTTGGTTCTGGGGGCTCTTCAAGCTCCTCCTTTTGAACCCATGCATTCTTTGGTCGTTATATTACTTTCTTGGAAAGTTTTGTTTCTTTTGGCCATCTCTTCTGCCAGAAGAGTCTCTGAATTATCTACTCTTTTTTTGTGAGTCTCCTTTTCTGATTTTGCATCAGGATAAGGCGGTGCTGCGAACTTCTTTTGAATTTTTTACCTAAGGTTGTGAATTCTAACAACATTAGTAGAGAAATTGTGGTTCCTTCATTATGTCCTAATCCTATGAATTCTAAGGAGAAATCATTGCATTCTTTGGATGCTGTTAGAGCTTTGTAATATTATGTTGAAGCTACTAAGTCTTTCCGAAAGACTTCTAGTTTATTTGTCATCTTTTCCGATTCTAGAAAAGACCAGAATGCTTCTGCCATTTCTTTGGCATCTTGGTTGAAATCTTTATTTCATCTTGCCTATGTTGAGTCGGGTAACACTCCGCCTCCAAGGATTACAGCTCATTCTACTAGGTCAGTTTCTACTTCCTGGGCGTTTAAGAATGAAGCTTCGGTTGATCAGATTTGCAAAACAGCAACTTGGTCCTCTTTGCATACTTTTACTAAATTCTACCATTTTGATGTGTTTTCTTCTTCTGAAGCAGTTTTTGGTAGAAACGTACTTCAGGCAGTGGTTTCAGTTTGAATCTTCTGCTTATGTTTTTTTATTAAATTTTATTCTGGGTGTGGATTATTTTCAGCAGGAATTGGCTGTCTTTATTTTATCCCTCCCTCTCTAGTGACTCTTGTGTGGAAAGATCCACATCTTGGGTAATCATTATCCCATACGTCACTAGCTCATGGACTCTTGCTAATTACATGAAAGAAAACATAATTTATGTAAGAACTTACCTGATAAATTCATTTCTTTCATATTAGCAAGAGTCCATGAGGCCCGCCCTTTTTTGTGGTGGTTTTGATTTTTTTGTATAAAGCACAATTATTCCAATTCCTTATTTTATATGCTTTCGCACTTTTTTCTTATCACCCCACTTCTTGGCTATTTGTTAAACTGAATTGTGGGTGTGGTGAGGGGTGTATTTATAGGCATTTTAAGGTTTGGGAAACTTTGCCCCTCCTGGTAGGAATGTATATACCATACGTCACTAGCTCATGGACTCTTGCTAATATGAAAGAAATGAATTTATCAGGTAAGTTCTTACATAAATTACGTTTTTTGGTTGGAAAGTCTAGCGCAACAGGAAGTGGATCCTGATTTGTCTAGCATTGTTAGTTTGCTTCAACATGCATAATTTTTTCTGTGATGCCATTTTTGATATCCTAAAAATTGTTGTTAAATCTGTCTTTAGCTAGAAGAGCTTTGTGGCTCAAATATTGGAATGCTGACATGGTATCCAAGTCAAGATTACTATCTTGTTCTTTCCAAGGTAATACGTTATTTGGTTCTCAGTTGGATTCAATTATTTCAACTGTCACTGGGGGGAAGGGAGTTTTTTTTTGCCTCAGGATAAAAGACCTAAGGGTAAATCTAAAGCTTCTAACCGTTTTCGTTTCCTTTCGACAAAATAAGAAACAGAAATCTAATCCTTCCCCCAAAGAATCTGGTTCCAATTGGAAACCTTCAAGTTGGAATAAATCCAGACAGTTTAAGAAACCAAAGCCAGCCCCCAAGTCTCCATGAAGGTGCGGCCCTCATTCCAGCTCAGCTAGTAAGGGCAGATTAAGATTCTTCCAAAACATTTGGGCAGATTCTGTCCAAAATCAGTGGATTCAGAGTATTGTCTCTCAAGGGTACCGAATAGGATTCAGAGTAAGACCTCCTGTGAGAAGATCTTTTCTCACGCATCCCAGCAAATGCATTAAATGCTCAAGCTTTTCTGAAGTGTTTCAGTTTTCAGGGGTAATTATACCAGTTCCGTTTCAGGAACAGGGTTTTATTCAAATCTATTCATTGTCCCAAAGAAAGGAAAATTCATTCAGGCCAGTTTTGGATCTGAAAATTTTTGAATAGTTATGTAAGTGTGCCAACTTTCAAAATGGTGACTATAAGGACTATTCTTCTTTATGTTCAGCAAGAGCATTATATGTCCACAATAGACTTACAGGATGCATATCTTCATATACTGATTCATCCAGATCATTATCAGCAACTGAGATTCTCTTTTCTAGACAAGCATTACCAATTTGTTGCTCTTCCTTTTGGCCTAGCAACCGCTCCAAGAATCTTTTCAAAAGTTCTCGGTGCCCTACTCTCTGTAATTGGAGAACAGGGTATTGCTGCGTTTCCTTATTTGGACGATATCTTGGTACTAGCTCAGTCTTTACATTCTGCAGTATCTCACACGAATCAACTAGTGTTGTGTCTTCAAAGACATGGTTGGAGGATCAATTTACTAAAAAGTTCCTGGATTCCTCAGACAAGGGTCACCTTTTTAGGTTTCCACATAGATTCAGTGTCCATGACTCTCTCTAACAGACGAGACTAATAAGATTGGTTTCAGCTTCTCGGAACCTTCATTCTCAATCATTCTTTTCAGTAGCTATGTGCATGGAAGTTTTAGGTCTCATGACTGCAGCATCGGACGCGATCCCCTTTGCTCGTTTTTAATAGGAGACCTCTCCAGCTTTGTATGCTGAACCAATGGTGCAGGGATTATACAAAGATATCACAATTAATATCCTTAAATCCCAATGTTAGACTCTCTCTGACTTGGTGGTTAGATCACCATTGTATAGTTCAAGGGGCCTCTTTTGTTTGTCCAACCTGGACTGTGATCACAACAGATGCAAGTCTTTCAGGTTGGGGAGCTGTCTGGGGATCTCTGACGGCACAAGGGGTTTGGAAATTGCAAGAGGTGAGGTTACCAATCGATATTTTAGAACTCTGTGCTATTTTTAAGGCTCTTCAGGTTTGGCCTCTGTTGAAGAGAGAACCATTCATTTGTTTTCAGACAGACAATATCACAACTGTGGCATATGTCAATCATCGGGGTGGGAATCACAGTCCCTAAGCTACGAGAGAAGTATCTTGGATACTTTCTTGGGCGGGATCCAGCTGCTGTCTAATTTCTGCAGTTCATATCCCAGGTATAGACAATTGGGAAGCGGATTATCTCAGCCGTCAGACTTTACATTCGGGGGAGTGGTCTCTCCATCCAGATGTGTTTTCTCAGATTGTTCAGATGTGGGGTCTTCCAGAAATAGATCTGACGGCTTCTCATCTAAACCAGAAACTACCAAGGTACCTGCCCAGGGATCATCAGGCGGAAGCGGTGGATGCGTTAGCGGTTCCTTGGTGTTACCAACCTGCTTATATCTTCCCGCCTCTGGTTGTTCTTCCAAGAGTGATTTCCAAGATCATCATGGAGCAATCGTTTGTGTTGCTGGTGGCTCCAGCATGGCCTCACAGGTCTTGGTATGCTCTTTTTTTGGTATGATCTTGTTCGGTTGTCCAGTTGCCAACCTTGGCCACTTCCATTAAAGCCAGACCTTCTGTCTCAAAGTCCGTTTTTTCCATCAACATCTCCAATTTCCATACCTTCAAATTTAATGATTTAACGCCTAGTGCTTAGTGAGTTTTCTCTGACTCAGTGATTAATACAATGTTACAGGCTCGTAAATCTGTTTCTAGGAAGATTAATTATTGCCTTTGGAAGACTTATATTTCATGGTGTTCTCATAAATTCTCCTGGCATTCTTTTAAAATTCCTAGAATTTTAGTTTCTTCAGGATGGTTTGGATAAGGGTTTTTCTGCAAGTTCCTTGAATGGACAAATCTCTGCTCTTTCTGTTTTATTTTACAGTAAGATTGCAAAGCTTCCTGATATTCACTGTTTTGTACAGGCTTTGGTCTGTATCAAGCCTGTCATTAAATCAATCTCTCCTCCTTGGAGTCTTAATTTGGTTTTGAAGGCTTTACAGGTTCCTCTGTTTGAGCCTATGCATTCTTTGGACATTAAACTACTTTCTTGAAAAGTGGTGTTCCTTTTGGACATCTCTTCTGCTAGAAGAGTGTCCGAATTATCTGCTCGCTCTTGTGAATCTCCTTTTCTGATTTTCCATCAGGATAAGGCAGTTTTGCAAACTTCATTTACATTTCTACCTAAAGTTGTGAATTCGGACAACATTAATAGAGTAATTGTTGTTCCTTCTCTGTGTCCTAATCCTAAGAATTCTTTGGAGAGATCCTTGCATTCTTTGGATGTGGTAAGAGCTTTGAAATATGTTGAAGCTACTAAAGATTTCAGGAAGACTTCTAGTCTGTTGTCTTTTCTGGTTCTAGGAAAGGTCAGAAGACTTCTGCCATTTCCTTGGCATCTTGGTTAAAGCTTTTGATTCATCAGGCTTATTTGGAGTCGGCTCATTCTACTAGATCAGTCTCCACTTCGTGGGCTTTTAAGAATGAAGCTTCAGTTGATCAGCTTTGCAAAGCAGCAACTTGGTGGTCTTTGCATACATTTACTAAATTCTACCATTTTGATGTATTTGCTTCTTCGGAAGGAGTTTTTGGTAGAAAAGTTTCAGGCAGCTGTTTTAGTTTGATTCCTCTGGTTATGTTTAAGTTTTTTCTTTTCATTATGAAAATAAACTTATAATTTAGGTTGTGGATTAATTTTTTCAGTGGAAAATGGCTATTTTATCCCTCCCTCTCTAGTGACTTTTCCGTTGAGTTCCACATCTTGGGTATTACTATCTTACGTCACTTGCTCATGGACTCTAGCCAATATGAAAGAAATGAATTTATCAGGTAAGTTTTTACATAAATTATGTTTTTCTTGTATAATGTATATTAAAGTGCCATAAAACAGGAGATCTGTGCATATCCTAAAAGGGCTAATTAGTTAAAATAGTTTGCATAAAAAAATTGTTAAAAAAAATACTTGCCAGCAATTTTTAAATTGTAAAATTGCATAGCTAAACTGCCTGGAGCAGCTAACTCCACCCCTCCTTATCAGTGTTTAGACACAGGCATCGTCTTTCAAATGAGTTCACAGCTTCTAGGCATGCTCCAACAGATCATCCCTATTCACTTTTGCATTTTACCAAAAGAACAAACAGATACAGCCATAAAAGGAATTGTGTGGGGCAAGTTAGAGCTTTACAATTCAGTAACTAAAAAGAAAGGGTTAATGGCGAGGCACTGCAGGTAAAGTAATTAAAATAAATATTTTGTCTCTATTCCAACTTGTTTTATGTTCCTTTTAAGTATTGTCTAGATTTTAAACAGCTGTTTCTCCTGTTAAGTGTGGTCAGTCCACGGGTCATCATTACTTCTGGGATATTATCTCCTCCCCTACAGGAAGTGCAAGAGGATTCACCCAGCAGATCTGCTATATAGCTCCTCCCCTCTACGTCACCTCCAGTCATTCTCTTGCACCCAACGAATAGATAGGATGTGTGAGAGGACTGTGGTGATTTAATTAGTTTATTACCTTCAATCAAAAGTTTGTTATTTTATAATAGCACCGGAGTGTGTTATTCATTCTCTGGTAGAATTTGAAGAAGAATCTACCTGAGTTTTTTCTATGATTTTAGCCGGAGTAGTTAAGATCATATTGCTGTTTCTCGGCCATCTGAGGAGAGGTTAACTTCAGATCAGGGGACAGCGGGCAGATGAATCTGCAAAGAGGTATGTAGCAGTTTGTTATTTTCTGACATGGAATTGATGAGAAAATCCTGCCATACCGTTATAATGTAAACTCAGCCTTAAATGCAGTAGAGGTAGCTGGTATCAGGCTGTCATGTATGTATATTTTACACTTCAGTATTCTGGGGAATGGTACTTCACTGGTTTTATACTGTATGCATAGATTTTACCTAATTTGCAGGGACTTGCAATAGGTTTTAAATAACAATTGATTTATTGAGGTTAAACGTTTTTTTGCTGGCATGTAAAAACGTTTATTTCTGTGAGGTACTGGGTGAAAAAATGTTGTGGGCACTATTTTTTCCACTTGGCAATAGTTTTGTTTAATTTAAAGCAGTTCACTATTGTAGCGCCGAGTACATCTGGGCGGCCATTTCAAATCACATTACAGGATATGGCTACTGTCATGACTGAAGTTTTGGCTAAATTACCAGAACTTAGAGGCAAGCGTGATCACTCTGGGGTGAGAACAGCGTGCGCTGATAATATTAGAGCCATGTCAGACACTGCGTCACAGGCGGCAGAACATGAGGACGGAGAACTTCATTCTGTGGGTGACGGTTCTGATCCAAACAGATTGGATTCAGATATTTCCGTGTATTACTAGGGGAGGTGTTAGCGGCTCTGAATGATTGTAACACAGTTGCAATACCAGAGAAAATGTGTAGGTTGGATAAATATTTTGCGGTACCGGCGAGTACTGATGTTTTTCCTATACCTAAGAGACTTACTGAAATTGTTACTAAGGAGTGGGATAGGCCCGGTGTGCCGTTCTCACCTCCTCCGATATTTAGAAAAATGTTTCCAATAGACGCCACCACACGGGACTTATGGCAAACGGTCCCTAAGGTGGAGGGAGCAGTTTCTACTTTGGCTAAGCGTACCACTATCCCGGTGGAGGATAGCTGTGCCTTTTCAGATCCAATGGATAAAAAATTAGAGGGTTACCTTAAGAAAATGTTTGTTCAACAAGGTTTTATATTGCAACCTCTTGCATGTATTGCGCCTGTCACGGCTGCAGCAGCATTTTGGTTTGAGTCTCTGGAAGAGACACTTGAATCATCTACACTAGATGAGATTACACTCAAACTTAGAACCCTTAAGTTAGCTAACTCATTTATTTCAGATGCCGTAGTACATTTAACTAAACTTACGGCTAAGAATTCCGGATTTGCCATTCAGGCACGCAGAGCGCTGTGGCTAAAATCCTGGTCAGCTGATGTTACTTCTAAATCTAAATTGCTTAATATACCTTTCAAAGGGCAGACCTTATTCGGGCCCGGGTTGAAGGAGATTATCGCTGACATTACAGGAGGTAAAGGCCATGCCCTGCCTCAGGACAAAGCCAAACCTAGGGCTAGACAGTCTAATTTTCGTTCCTTTCGTAATTTTAAAACAGGAACAGCAGCAACTTCCTCTGCACCAAAACAGGATGGAGCTGTTGCTCGCTACAGACAAGGCTGGAAACCTAACCAGTCCTGGAACAAGGGCAAGCAGGCCAGGAAACCTGCTGCTGCCCCTAAGACAGCATGAATCGAAGGCCCCCGATCCGGGACCGGATCTAGTAGGGGGCAGACTTTCTCTCTTCGCCCAGGCTTGGGCAAGAGATGTTCAGGATCCCTGGGCGTTAGAGATCATATCTCAGGGATACCTTCTGGACTTCAAATCCTCTCCCCCAAGAGGGAGATTTCATCTGTCAAGGTTGTCAACAAACCAAATAAAGAAAGAAGCGTTCCTACGCTGCGTACAAGATCTTTTATTAATGGGAGTGATCCATCCAGTTCCGCGGTCGGAACAAGGACAAGGGTTTTACTCAAATCTGTTTGTAGTTCCCAAAAAAGAGGGAACTTTCAGGCCAATCTTGGATTTAAAGATCCTAAACAAGTTCCTAAGAGTTCCATCGTTCAAGATGGAAACTATTCGAACAATTTTGCCCATGATCCAAGAGGGTCAGTACATGACCACAGTGGATTTAAAGGATGCTTACCTTCACATACCGATTCACAGAAATCATTACCGGTATCTAAGGTTTGCCTTTCTAGACAGGCATTACCAGTTTGTAGCTCTTCCATTCGGATTGGCTATGGCTCCAAGAATCTTCACAAAGGTTCTGGGTACTCTTCTGGCGGTACTAAGACCGCAAGGAATTTCGGTAGCTCCGTACCTAGACGACATTCTGATACAAGCTTCAAGCTTTCAAACTGCCAAGTCTCATACAGAGTTAGTACTGGCATTTCTAAGGTCGCATGGATGGAAGGTGAACGAAAAGAAGAGTTCTCTCTTTCCACTCACAAGAGTTCCCTTCTTGGGGACTCTGATAGATTCTGCAGAAATGAAGATTTACCTGACAGAAGACAGGTTAACAAAGCTTCAAAATGCATGCCGTGTCCTTCATTCCATTCAACACCCGTCAGTAGCTCAATGCATGGAGGTGATCGGCTTAATGGTAGCAGCAATGGACATAGTACCTTTTGCACGCCTACATCTCAGACCGCTGCAATTGTGCATGCTAAGTCAGTGGAATGGGGATTACTCAGATTTGTCCCCCACTCTGAATCTGAATCAAGAGACCAGAAATTCTCTTCTATGGTGGCTTTATCGGCCACATCTGTCCAGGGGGATGCCATTCAGCAGGCCAGACTGGACAATTGTAACAACAGACGCCAGCCTACTAGGTTGGGGCGCTGTCTGGAATTCTCTGAAGGCTCAGGGACTATGGAATCAGGAGGAGAGTCTCCTTCCAATAAACATTCTGGAACTGAGAGCAGTTCTCAATGCCCTTCTGGCTTGGCCCCAGTTAACAACTCGGGGGTTCATCAGGTTTCAGTCGGACAACATCACGACTGTAGCTTACATCAACCATCAGGGAGGGACAAGAAGCTCCCTAGCAATGATGGAAGTATCAAAGATAATTCGCTGGGCAGAGTCTCACTCTTGCCACCTGTCTGCAATCCACATCCCGGGAGTGGAGAACTGGGAGGCGGATTTCTTAAGTCGTCAGACTTTTCATCCGGGGGAGTGGGAACTTCATCCGGAGGTCTTTGCCCAGATACTTCGACGTTGGGGCAAACCAGAGATAGATCTCATGGCGTCTCGTCAGAACGCCAAGCTTCCTCGCTACGGGTCCAGATCCAGGGATCCGGGAGCGGTTCTGATAGATGCTTTGACAGCACCTTGGACCTTCGGGATGGCTTATGTGTTCCCACCCTTCCCGATGCTTCCTCGATTGATTGCCAGAATCAAACAGGAGAGAGCATCAGTGATTCTAATAGCACCTGCATGGCCACGCAGGACTTGGTATGCAGATCTAGTGGACATGTCATCCTGTCCGCCTTGGTCTCTACCTCTGAAACAGGACCTTCTGATCCAGGGTCCATTCAAACATCAAAATCTAACTTCTCTGAAGCTGACTGCTTGGAAATTGAACGCTTGATTTTATCAAAACGTGGTTTTTCTGAGCCAATTATTGATACCTTAATACAGGCTAGGAAGCCTGTTACCAGAAGGATTTACCATAAAATATGGCGTAAATACTTATATTGGTGCGAATCCAAGAGTTACTCATGGAGTAAGGTTAGGATTCCTAGGATATTGTCTTTTCTACAAGAGGGTTTAGAAAAGGGGTTATCCGCTAGTTCTTTAAAGGGACAGATTTCAGCTCTGTCCATTCTTTTACACAAACGTCTGTCAGAAGTTCCGGACGTTCAAGCTTTTTGTCAGGCTTTAGCTAGGATCAAGCCTGTGTTTAAAACTGTTGCTCCGCCATGGAGTTTGAACTTAGTTCTTAATGTTTTACAGGGTGTTCCGTTTGAACCCCTTCATTCCATTGATATCAAGTTGTTATCTTGGAAAGTTCTGTTTTTAATGGCTATTTCCTCGGCTCGAAGAGTTTCTGAGTTATCTGCCCTACATTGTGATTCTCCTCATCTGATTTTTCATTCAGACAAGGTAGTTCTGCGTACTAAACCTGGGTTCCTACCTAAGGTGGTCACTAACAGGAATATCAATCAAGAGATTGTTGTTCCATCTTTGTGTCCTAATCCTTCCTCGAAGAAGGAACGTCTGCTACACAATCTAGATGTAGTCCGTGCCCTGAAATTTTATCTACAGGCAACTAAGGATTTTCGTCAAACGTCTTCCCTGTTTGTCGTTTATTCTGGTCAGAGGAGAGGTCAAAAAGCTTCGGCTACCTCTCTCTCTTTTTGGCTTTGTAGCATAATACGATTAGCCTATGAGACTGCTGGACAGCAGCCTCCTGAAAGAATTACAGCTCATTCTACTAGAGCTGTGGCTTCCACTTGGGCCTTTAAGAATGAGGCTTCTGTTGAACAGATTTGCAAGGCTGCAACTTGGTCTTCTCTTCATACTTTTTCCAAATTTTACAAATTTGACACTTTTGCTTCTTCGGAGGCTGTTTTTGGGAGAAAGGTTCTTCAGGCAGTGGTTCCTTCCGTATAAAGAGCCTGCCTGTCCCTCCCGTCATCCGTGTACTTTTGCTTTGGTATTGGTATCCCAGAAGTAATGATGACCCGTGGACTGACCACACTTAACAGGAGAAAACAAAATTTATGCTTACCTGATAAATTCATTTCTCCTGTAGTGTGGTCAGTCCACGGCCCGCCCTGTTTTTTATGGCAGGCTTAAAATTTTTTTGGATTATACTCAAGTCACCACTACACCCTTGGGCTTCTCCTTTCTCGTTGGTCCTTTGGTCGAATGACTGGAGGTGACGTAGAGGGGAGGAGCTATATAGCAGCTCTGCTGGGTGAATCCTCTTGCACTTCCTGTAGGGGAGGAGATAATATCCCAGAAGTAATGATGACCCGTGGACTGACCACACTACAGGAGAAATGAATTTATCAGGTAAGCATAAATTTTGTTTTTTTCTTTTCTTTTTTTAAACGTTAATTATATCTAGAAAGATAAATATTTTAGTTAGTAGCCATAACATTAACTTTGTCAGCACTATTGGGGGGGGCGGTTTGCAAAGTGCAATGTTTCAGACTTTTGCTGAAGCCGCAATCCCTATTTCCTTTGGGAGACTCATTACCACTTGTTGGCACTTTGTGGTTCAACCACCTTTTTTGGAGTATATTGGCAGAACGATGGACTGTGAGCCTGGCAAACCCAAGCAAGGCAGTTTCACATCAGTCTGTCAATGTTTTGAATATATATACAGACCAGAGATGAAATTTAAGAAACCATCTCCCTGCATGCTGTCAATTTTAATGTATTGTGGTTTCAGCTAGCAAAAAACTACAAAACATATACAAAGAGGGAACCAATTTTACAGCACACTTTCCCTTTAAAGGGACAGTCTACACCTTGGTCATCTTTAAAGTCTTACTTTAGATTAAGCTGTAAATATCATCCTGCACCTTTTTTTTTTATCATGCAGCACGAACAGTAAAAAAGTTATTTAAAATGACTATTGTTTCTGGTCACTTTGAAATGGCTGCTAAGCTCGGCCCACTGATGACAACATGATCTGGGCTAGTTACAAAAGACTCAGTAATTGGATTCAACAGACTGTCAATGACCATAAACGATAGTCATAGTAAACGTTATTTTAATGTTACTGCTGCATTATTAAGAAAGGGTGTAGGAGGATATTTAGTCATCTTAAAGTCTTACTTTAGATTAAGCTGCAAAGTGTAAGACTGTCCCTTTTCTCTTAAGTGTGTTCAGTCCACGGGTCATCCATTACTTATAGGATATATTCTCCTTCCCAACAGGAAGTTGCAAGAGGATCACCCAAGCAGAGCTGCTATATAGCTCCTCCCCTCACATGTCATATCCAGTCATTCTCTTGCAACCCTCAACAAAGGAGGTCGCGGGAGGAGTTGGAGTTTTTACTTAATTATTCTTCAATCAAAAGTTTGTTGTTTTAAATGGCACCGGAGTGTGCTGTTTTTTCTATCTCAGGCAGTATTTGGAAGAAGAATCTGCCTGCGTTTTCTATGATCTTAGCAGGCGTAACCAAGATCCACTGGCTGTTCTCGACATTCTGAGGAGTAGGGTAACTTCAGAAAAGGGGAATAGCATGCGGGGTCCCCCGCAAATGAGGTATGTGCAGTACAATATTTTCTGGGAATGAAATTGACTAAGCAAACACTGCTGTTACCCATATGATGTAAGTACAGCCTTAAATGCAGTAGTAGCGACTGGTATCAGGCTGATAAATGTATGCACAGTAGAGTTATTTTCTAGGGACTAGAATTTGACTGAGAAAATACTGTTAATACTGAAATAATGCTTAAGCCTTATCGGCAGTAGAAGCGACTGGTAGCAGGCTTACTGATAACTTTGCATGACATTGAAAAAGTTTGTTTTAAAACGTTTACTGGCATGTTATTCGTTTTGTGAGGTACTTTGGTGATAAATCCTTTTTGGGCATGATTTTTTTTCCACATGGCTAACGTATTTTTCTGCATAGAAACCGTTATATCAGGTATCCCACTGTTGTAATATGAGTGGGAGGGACCTTTTCTTTTTAGCGCCTTGTTGCGCAGTTAAAATTCTAGCACAGTCTTCCTGCTTCTTCCTCCTTGATCCAGGACGTCTCTAGAGACGAGAAAATTCGTTTTTGAGGGAGGTAATCGGTCACAGCAGACCTGTGACAGTGTGTTTGACTGTGATAAAAGCGTTAAATCTTAATGATATCCGTTTTTTGGGTATTGAGGGGTTAATCATCCTTTTGTTAATGGGTGCAATCCTCTGCTAATTAATTCATTTACCGTTAAGAATTGTTGACTAATACTGAATTAGTTCTTTGTTATTCAACTGTTTGTTAAAAGCGCTGCAGCGTTTTTTATATTGCTTGTAATTTTATTGAAAGTAATTCCAAGCTTGCTAGCTTCATTGCTAGTCTGTTTAAACATGTCTGATACAGAGGAATCTGCTTGTTCATTATGTTCAAAAGCCGATGTGGAGCCCAATAGAAATATGTGTACCAATTGTATTGATATTACTTTGAATAAGAGTCAATATGTACCGATAAAGAAATTATCACCAGACAACGAGGGGGAAGTTATGCCGTCTAACTCTCCTCACGTGTCAGTACCTTCGTCTCCCGCTCAGGAGGTGCGTGAGATTGAGGCGCCAAGTACATCAAGGCCCTTACAAATCACTTTACATGATATGGCTCATGTTATGAAAGAAGTATTATACAATATGCCCGAGTTAAGAGGCAAGTGCGATAGCTCTGGGTTAAGGACAGAGCGCGCCGTTGACACGAGAGCCATGTCTGATACTGCGTCACAATTTGCAGAACATGAGGACGGAGAGCTTCATTCTGTGGGTGACGGTTCTGATTCGGGGAGACCGGATTCAGAAATGTCAAATTTTAAATTTAAGCTTGAGAACCTCCGCGTGTTGCTAGGGGAGGTGTTAGCGGCTCTGAATGATTGTGACACGGTGGCAATCCCAGAGAAATTATGTAGGCTGGATAAATACTATGCGGTACCGGTGTGTACTGACTTTTTTTTCCTATACCAAAAAGGCTTACAGAGATTATTAGCAAGGAGTGGGATAGACCTGGTGTGCCTTTTTCCCCTCCTCCGATATTTAGAAAGATGTTCCCTATAGACGCCACCACACGAGACTTATGGCAGACGGTCCCTAAGGTGGAGGGAGCAGTTTCTACTTTAGCCAAGCGTACCACTATCCCGGTGGAGGATAGCTGTGCTTTCTCAGATCCAATGGATAAAAAATTAGAGGGTTACCTTAAGAAAATGTTTGTTCAACAAGGTTTTATATTACAGCCTCTTGCATGCATTGCGCCTGTCACTGCTGCAGCGGCATTCTGGTTTGAGTCTCTGGAAGAGGCGATTCGCACAGCACCATTGGATGAGACTTTGAGCAAGCTTAGAACGCTTAAGCTAGCTAATGCGTTTGTTTCGGATGCCGTAGTGCATTTAACCAAACTTACGGCTAAGAATTCCGGATTCGCCATACAGGCGCGCAGAGCGCTATGGCTTAAATCCTGGTCAGCAGATGTAACTTTTAAGTCTAAACTACTGAACATTCCTTTAAAAGGGCAGACCTTATTCGGGCCCGGCTTGAAGGAAATTATTGCTGACATTACTGGAGAGCATCAACTTCCTCCGCTCCAAAACAGGAAGGAACTACTGCTCGTTACAGACAGGGTTGGAAAGGCAACCAGTCATGGAACAAGGGCAAGCAGGCCAGAAAGCCTACTTCCGCCCCTAAGACAGCATGAAGACAGGGCCCCCTTTCCGGAGACGGATCTAGTGGGGGCAGACTTTCTCTCTCCGCCCAGGCTTGGGCAAGAGATGTACAGGATCCCTGGACGTTGGAGATTATATCTCAGGAATACCTTCTGGATTTCAAAACTTCTCCTCCACAAGGGAGGTTTCATCTGTCAAGGTTATCAACAAACCTAGTAAAGAAAGAGGCATTTCTACAATGTGTACAAGACCTCTTAGTGATGGCAGTGATCCACCCAGTTCCGCGAACGGAACAAGGGCAAGGGTTTTACTCAAATCTGCTTGTGGTTCCCAAAAAAGAGGGAACCTTCAGACCAATCTTAGACTTAAAAATCTTAAACAAATTCCTAAGGGTTCCATCGTTCAAGATGGAAACCATTCGGACCATCCTACCCATGATCCAAGAGGGTCAATATATGACCACAGTGGACTTAAAGGATGCCTACCTTCACATACCGATTCACAAAGATCATTATCGGTACCTAAGGTTTGCCTTTCTAGACAGGCATTACCAGTTTGTAGCTCTTCCCTTCGGGTTAGCTACAGCCCCGATAATTTTTACGAAGGTTCTGGGCTCACTTCTGGCGGTACTAAGACCACAAGGCATAGCGGTGGCTCCGTACCTAGACGACATTCTGATACAAGCGTCAAGTTTTCAAAATGCAAAGTCTCATACAGAGATAGTTCTAGCATTTCTGAGGTCGCATGGGTGGAAAGTAAACGTGGAAAAGAGTTCTGTTACCACTCACAAGGGTTCCTTTTCTAGGGACTCTTTTATAGATTCTGTAGAGATGAAGATTTACCTGACGGAGTCCAGGTTATCAAAGATTCTCAATGCTTGCTGTGTCCTTCACTCCATTCCAAGCCCATCAGTAGCTCAGTGCATGGAAGTAATCGGCTTAATGGTCGCGGCAATGGACATAGTGCCATTTGCGCGCCTGCATCTCAGACCGCTGCAACTATGCATGCTAAGTCAATGGAACGGGGATTACTCAGATCTGTCCCCTTTGCTAAATCTAGACCAGGAGACCAGAGATTCTCTTCTCTGGTGGTTGTCACGGGTTCATCTGTCCGAAGGAATGACCTTTCGCAGACCAGATTGGACGATTGTAACAGATGCCAGCCTACTCGGCTGGGGAGCAGTCTGGAACTCCCTGAAGGCTCAGGGATCGTGGACTCAGGAGGAGAAACTCCTCCTAATAAACATTCTAGAATTAAGAGCAATATTCAATGCTCTTCTAGCTTGGCCTCAGTTAGCAACACTGAGGTTCATCAGATTTCAGTCAGACAACATCACGACTGTGGCTTACATCAATCAAGGGGGAACCAGGAGTTCCCTAGCGATGGAGGAAGTCTCGAAGATAATTCGCTGGGCAGAGTCTCACTCTTGCCACCTGTCAGCGATCTACATCCCAGGCGTGGAGAACTGGGAGGCGGATTTTCTAAGTCGCCAGACTTTTCATCCGGGGGAGTGGGAACTTCACCCGGAGGTATTTGCTCAACTGATTCGTCGTTGGGGCAAACCGGATCTGGATCTCATGGCATCTCGCCAGAACACCAAGCTTCCTTGTTACGGATCCAGGTCCAGGGACCCGGGAGCGGTGTTGGTAGATGCACTAGCAGCCCCTTGGGTTTTCAACATAGCTTATGTGTTTCCACCTTTTCCGTTGCTTCCTCGACTGATTGCCAGGATCAAACAGGAGAGCGCATCGGTGATTCTGATAGCGCCTGCGTGGCCACGCAGGACCTGGTATGCAGACCTAGTGGACATGTCGTCCTGTCAACCATGGTCTCTACCCCTGAGGCAGGACCTTCTAATTCAGGGTCCTTTCAACCATCCAAACCTAATTTCTCTGAGGCTGACTGCTTGGAAATTGAACGCTTGATTCTATCAAAGCGTGGGTTTTCGGATTCGGTTATTGATACATTAATACAGGCTCGGAAACCTGTTACCAGAAAAATTTACCATAAGATATGGCGTAAATATTTATATTGGTGTGAATCCAAGAGTTACTCATGGAGTAAGGTTAGGATTCCTAGGATATTGTCCTTTCTACAAGAGTGTTTAGAAAAGGGCTTATCCGCTAGTTCACTAAAGGGACAGATTTCTGCTCTGTCCTTTTACACAAGCGTCTGGCAGAGAATCCAGACATCCAGGCTTTTTGTCAGGCTTTGGCTAGAATTAAGCCTGTGTTTAAGAACCAAGTTTAAGCTCCAAGGAGGAGCAACAGTTTTAAAGTTCTTCAGGGTGTTCCGTTTGAACCCCTTCATTCCATTGATATTAAAATTTTATCTTGGAAAGTTCTGTTTTTGATGGCTATTTCCTTGGCTCAAAGAGTCTCTGAGTTATCTGCCTTACATTGTGATTCCCCTTATCTGATCTTTCATTCAGACAAGGTAGTCCTGCGTACTAAACCTGGGTTTTTACCTAAGGTGGTTTCTAACAGGAATATCAATCAAGAGATTGTTGTTCCATCATTATGTCCTAATCCTTCTTCAAAGAAGGAACGTCTTTTGCATAATCTAGATGTGGTCCGTGCCCTAAAGTTCTACTTACAGGCAACTAAAGATTTTCGGCAAACTTCTTCTCTGTTTGTCGTTTACTCTGGACAGAGGAGAGGTCAAAAGGCTTCGGCTACCTCTCTCTCTCTTTTTGGCTTCGTAGCATAATACGTTTAGCCTATGAGACTGCTGGACAGCAGCCTCCTGAACGAATTACAGCTCATTCCACTAGAGCGGTGGCTTCCACTTGGGCCTTTAAGAATGAGGCCTCTGTTGAACAGATTTGCAAGGCTGCAACTTGGTCTTCACTTCATACTTTTTCCAAATTTTCCAAATTTGAAACTTTCGCTTCTTCGGAAGCTGTTTTTGGGAGAAAGGTTCTACAGGCAGTGGTTCCTTCTGTTTAAAGTTCCTGCCTTGTCCCTCCCATCATCCGTGTACTTTAGCTTTGGTATTGGTATCCCATAAGTAATGGATGACCCGTGGACTGAACACACTTAACAAGAGAAAACATAATTTATGCTTACCTGATAAATTTATTTCTCTTGTAGTGTGTTCAGTCCACGGCCCGCCCTGTCTTTTTTGAGGCAGGTTCTAAATTTTAAATTATAACTCCAGTCACCACTGCACCCTATAGTTTCTCCTTTCTCGTCTTGTTTTGGTCGAATGACTGGATATGACATGTGAGGGGAGGAGCTATATAGCAGCTCTGCTTGGGTGATCCTCTTGCAACTTCCTGTTGGGAAGGAGAATATATCCCATAAGTAATGGATGACCCGTGGACTGAACACACTACAAGAGAAATAAATTTATCAGGTAAGCATAAATTATGTTTCTTTCATGTAATTAGCAAGAGTCCATGAGCTAGTGACGTATGGGATATACATTCCTACCAGGAGGGGAAAAGTTTCCCAAACCTCAAAATGCCTATAAATACACCCCTCACCACACCCACAAATCAGTTTTACAAACTTTGCCTCCTATGGAAGTGGTGAAGTAAGTTTGTGCTAGATTCTACGTTGATATGCGCTCCGCAGCAGGTTGGAGCCCGGTTTTCCTCTCAGCGTGCAGTGAATGTCAGAGGGATGTGAGGAGAGTATTGCCTGTTTGAATTCAATGATCTCCTTCTACGGGGTCTATTTCATAGGTTCTCTGTTATCGGTCGTAGAGATTCATCTCTTACCTTACCTCCAAACATGTAGATGAGTGTCCTGGGGTAAGTAAGTCTTATTTTCTGTGACACTCTAAGCTATGGTTGGGCACTTTGTTTATAAAGTTCTAAATATATGTATTCAAACATTTATTTGCCTTGACTCAGGATGTTCAACATTCCTTATTTTCAGACAGTCAGTTTCATATTTGGGATAATGCATTTGAATCAATCATTTTTCTTACCTTAAAAATTTGACTTTTTTTCCCTGTGGGCTGTTAGGCTCGCGGGGGCTGAAAATGCTTCATTTTATTGCGTCATTCTTGGCGCGGACTTTTTTGGCGCAAAAAATCTTTTCTGTTTCCGGCGTCATACGTGTCGCCGGAAGTTGCGTCATTTTTGACGTTCTTTTGCGCCAAAAATGTCGGCGTTCCGGACGTGGCATCATTTTTGGCGACAAAAGCATTTAGGTGCCAAATAATGTGGGCGTCTTATTTGGCGCTAAAAAAATATGGGCGTCGCTTTTGTCTCCACATTATTTAAGTCTCATTTTTCATTGCTTCTGGTTGCTAGAAGCTTGTTCCTTGGCATTTTTTCCCATTCCTGAAACTGTCATTTAAGGAATTTGATCAATTTTGCTTTATATGTTGTTTTTTCTCTTACATATTGCAAGATGTCTCACGTTGCATCTGAGTCAGAAGATACTTCAGGAAAATCGCTGTCTGGTGCTGGAACTACCAAAGCTAAGTGTATCTGCTGTAAACTTTTGGTAGCTGTTCCTCCAGCTGTTTGTATTAATTGTCATGACAAACTTGTTAATGCAGATAATATTTCCTTTAGTAATGTACCATTACCTGTTGCAGTTCCATCAACATCTAATGTTCAGAATGTTCCTGATAACATAAGAGATTTTGTTTCTGAATCCATCAAGAAGGCTATGTCTGTTATTCCTCCTTCTAGTAAACATAAAAAATCTTTTAAAACTTATCTTTATACAGATGAATTTTTAAATGAACATCATCATTCTGATTCTAATGACTCTTCTGGTTCAGAGGATTCTGTCTCAGAGATTGATGCTGATAAATCTTCATATTTATTTAAAATGGAATTTATTCGTTCTTTACTTAAAGAAGTACTAATTGCTTTAGAAATTGAGGATTCTGGTCCTCTTGATACTAATTCTAAACGTTTAGATAAGGTCTTTAAATCTCCTGTGGTTATTCCAGAAGTTTTTCCTGTTCCTGGTGCTATTTCTGAAGTAATTTCCAGAGAATGGAATAATTTGGGTAATTCATTTACTCTTTCTAAACGTTTTTAGCAATTACATCCTGTGCCGTCTGACAGATTAGAATTTTGGGACAAAATCCCTAAAGTTGATGGGGCTATTTCTACCCTTGCTAAACGTACTACTATTCCTACGGCAGATGGTACTTCGTTTAAGGATCCTTTAGATAGGAAAATTGAATCCTTTCTAAGAAAAGCTTATCTGTGTTCAGGTAATCTTTTTAGACCTGCTATATCATTGGCTGATGTTGCTGCAGCTTCAACTTTTTGGTTGGAAACTTTAGCGCAACAAGTAACAGATCATGGTTCTCATAATATTATTATTCTTCTTCAACATGCTAATAATTTTATCTGTGATGCCATTTTTGATATTATCAGAGTTGATGTCAGGTTTATGTCTCTAGCTATTTTAGCTAGAAGAGCTTTATGGCTTAAAACTTGGAATGCTGATATGTCTTATAAATCGACTCTACTTTCCATTTCTTTCCAGGGTAACTAATTATTTGGTTCTCAGTTGGATTCTATTATCTCAACTGTTACTGGTGGGAAAGGAACTTTTTTACCACAGGATAAAAAATCTAAGGGTAAAAACAGGGCTAATAATCGTTTTCGTTCCTTTCGTTTCAACAAAGAACAAAAGCCTGATCCTTCATCTTTAGGAGCAGTTTCAGTTTGGAAACCATCTCCAGTCTGGAATAAATCCAAGCCTTCTAGAAAAGCAAAGCCAGCTTCTAAGTCCACATGAAGGTGCGGCCCTCATTCCAGCTCAGCTGGTAGGGGGCAGGTTACGTTTTTTTCAAAGAAATTTGGATCAATTCTGTTCACAATCTTTGGATTCAGAACATTGTTTCAGAAGGGTACAGAATTGGTTTCAAGATAAGACCTCCTGCAAAGAGATTTTTTCTTTCCCGTGTCCCAGTAAATCCAGTGAAAGCTCAAGCATTTCTGAAATGTGTTTCAGATCTAGAGTTGGCTGGAGTAATTATGCCAGTTCCAGTTCTGGAACAGGGGCTGGGGTTTTATTCGAATCTCTTCATTGTACCAAAGAAGGAGAATTCCTTCAGACCAGTTCTGGATCTAAAAATATTGAATCGTTATGTAAGGATACCAACGTTCAAAATGGTAACTGTAAGGACTATCTTGCCTTTTGTTCAGCAAGGGCATTATATGTCCACAATAGATTTACAGGATGCATATCTGCATATTCCGATTCATCCAGATCACTATCAGTTCCTGAGATTCTCTTTCCTGGACAAGCATTACCAGTTTGTGGCTCTGCCGTTTGGCCTAGCTACAGCTCCAAGAATTTTTTACAAAGGTTCTCGGTGCCCTTCTGTCTGTAATCAGAGAACAGGGTATTATGGTATTTCCTTATTTGGACGATATCTTGGTACTTGCTCAGTCTTCACATTTAGCAGAATCTCATACGAATCGACTTGTGTTGTTTCTTCAAGATCATGGTTGGAGGATCAATTCACTAAAAAGTTCATTGATTCCTCAGACAAGGGTAACCTTTCTGGGTTTCCAGATAGATTCAGTGTCCATGACTCTGTCTTTGACAGACAAGAGACGTCTAAAATTGATATCAGCTTGTCGAAACCTTCAGTCACAATCATTCCCTTCGGTAGCCTTATGCATGGAAATTCTAGGTCTTATGACTGCTGCATCGGACGCGATCCCCTTTGCTCGTTTTCACATGCGACCTCTTCAGCTCTGTATGCTGAATCAATGGTGCAGGGATTACACAAAGTGTAAGAAATCACTTGTTTATGTGACAATGCTTTACTTATCTTTAGTACTTTAGAAGTAGAACTGTGGTAATATGTTAATGTAACAAACTGGGAAATATGCTTGCTAGTAAGGAAGCATATAATCCTAATCTGTATTTATATTGCCTCAATAAGCTTCCAATATCAAAGAGTAATGAATACAGGAATGCTTTAGAGGCAGAACAAAGGATATATATTTCTCAAGACCGGAGCAGTAACTAGTTAAGGAAAATACCCTGATTAGTACTCATAGCATGTTTAATATGGCACACTGCAGGTGAGGAGTTAATATAACCATTTAGTAATGGTAGTGCTAGTAGCTTGCTGGCAGATTTATACAGTGTAACACATAGAGGAATGTCAATATTATGGCAAGCTTAAATATGGAAGTAGTGAGAGTAGCAGACTTAGAACACTACAAGTAAAAGCTAATACGGAACCTGATAACCTCATGTGTCGCTATACTTGTTGCAAGCTGAAGGCACTGTGAGTGCTTGAGATCCGGAAGGCTGTGTCAGAGCAGCTGGAAGTCTGTGCACGCTGTGAAGTTGGAACGCTGCCAGGCCTGAGCAGCGTGTGAGGAGTGAATGGCTTGCAGTGACGTCAGAGGAAGCCAGGTAGGAAGACAACAAGCAGCGCTTTTGCCAAGGTGTGCAAGTGAAGTAGTTTAAATGCAGCCGAGTACTTTCTTTCACCAGGATACAAGCTGGAGTTGTGAGTTAATCACTTCAATAAACCAGCAAAGAGTAATTAGACAGTGCAGGCTTTATAGGCAGGAGGAGACAATGTTAAGGTGGTATAGGCTTGATATGGCAAAGTATATATTAAGGTGGAATGTGTAAGATAGGACCATGACACAAAGATATCTCAATTAATATCTTTAAAACCGATTGTATGACACTCTGACGTGGTGGACAGATCACCATCGTTTAATTCAGGGGGCTTCTTTTGTTCTTCCGACCTGGACTGTAATTTCAACAGATGCAAGTCTTATAGGTTGGGGAGCTGTGTGGGGATCTCTGACGGCACAAGGAGTTTGGGAATCTCAGGAGGTGAGATTACCGATCAATATTTTGGAACTCCGTGCAATTTTCAGAGCTCTTCAGTCTTGGCCTCTTCTGAAGAGAGAATCGTTCATTTGTTTTCAGACAGACAATGTCACAACTGTGGCATACATCAATCATCAAGGAGGGACTCACAGTCCTCTGGCTATGAAAGAAGTATCTCGAATTCTGGTTTGGGCGGAATCCAGCTCCTGTCTAATCTCTGCGGTTCATATCCCAGGTATAGATAATTGGGAAGCGGATTATCTCGGTCGCCAAACGTTGCATCCGGGCGAATGGTCTCTTCACCCAGAGGTATTTCTTCAGATTGTTCAAATGTGGGAACTTCCAGAAATAGATCTGATGGCGTCTCATCTAAACAAGAAACTTCCCAGGTATCTGTCCAGATCCCGGGATCCTCAGGCGGAGGCAGTGGATGCATTGCCTATATCTTTCCGCCTCTAGTTCTTCTTCCAAGAGTAATCTCCAAGATTCTGAAGGAATGCTCGTTTGTTCTGCTTTTAGCTCCGGCATGGCCTCACAGGTTTTGGTATGCGGATCTTGTCCGGATGGCCTCTTGCCATCCGTGGACTCTTCCGTTAAGACCAGACCTTCTGTCGCAAGGTCCTTTTTTCCATCAGGATCTCAAATCCTTAAATTTTAAGGTATGGAGTTTGAACGCTTGATTCTTGGTCAAAGAGGTTTCTCTGACTCTGTGATTAATACTATGTTACAGGCTCGTAAATCTGTATCCAGAGAGATATATTATAGAGTCTGGAAGACTTATATTTCTTGGTGTCTTTCTCATCATTTTTCTTGGCATTCTTTTAGAATTCCGAGAATTTTACAGTTTCTTCAGGATGGATTAGATAAAGGTTTATCCGCAAGTTCTTTGAAAGGACAAATCTCTGCTCTTTCTGTTCTTTTTCACAGAAAGATTGCTAATCTTCCTGATATTCATTGTTTTGTACAAGCTTTGGTTCGTATAAAACCTGTCATTAAGTCAATTTCTCCTCCTTGGAGTTTGAATTTGGTTCTGGGGGCTCTTCAAGCTCCTCCTTTTGAACCCATGCATTCATTGGACATTAAATTACTTTCTTGGAAAGTTTTGTTCCTTTTGGCGATCTCTTCTGCCAGAAGAGTCTCTGAATTATCTGCTCTTTCTTGTGAGTCTCCTTTTCTGATTTTTCATCAGGATAAGGCGGTGTTGCGAACTTCTTTTGAATTTTTACCTAAGCTTGTGAATTCCAACAACATTAGTAGAGAAATTGTGGTTCCCTCATTATGTCCTAATCCTAAGAATTCTAAGGAGAAATAGTTGCATTCTTTGGATGTTGTTAGAGTTTTAAATATTATGTTGAAGCTACTAAGTCTTTCCGAAAGACTTCTAGTCTATTTGTTATCTTTTCCGGTTCTAGAAAAGGCCAGAAAGCTTCTGCCATTTCTTTGGCATCTTGGTTGAAATCTTTAATTCATCATGCCTATGTCGAGTCGGGTAAAACTCCGCCTCAAAGGATTACAGCTCATTCTACTAGGTCAGTTTCTTCTTCCTGGGCGTTTAGGAATGAAGCTTCGGTTGATCAGATTTGCAAAGCAGCAACTTGGTCCTCTTTGCATACTTTTACTAAATTCTACCATTTTGATGTATTTTCTTCTTCTGAAGCAGTTTTTGGTAGAAAAGTACTTCAGGCAGCGGTTTCAGTTTGAATCTTCTGTTTATGTTTTCATTAAACTTTATTTTGGGTGTGGATTATTTTCAGCAGGAATTGGCTGTCTTTATTTTATCCCTCCCTCTCTAGTGACTCTTGCGTGGAAAGATCCACATCTTGGGTAGTCATTATCCCATACGTCACTAGCTCATGGACTCTTGCTAATTACATGAAAGAAAACATAATTTATGTAAGAACTTACCTGATAAATTCATTTCTTTCATATTAGCAAGAGTCCATGAGGCCCACCCTTTTTTGTGGTGGTTAGGATTTTTTTGTATAAAGCACAATTATTCCAGTTCCTTATTTTATATGCTTTTGCACTTTTTTCTTATCACCCCACTTCTTGGCTATTCGTTAAACTGATTTGTGGGTGTGGTGAGGGGTGTATTTATAGGCATTTTGAGGTTTGGGAAACTTTGCCCCTCCTGGTAGGAATGTATATCCCATACATCACTAGCTCATGGACTCTTGCTAATATGAAAGAAATGAATTTATCAGGTAAGTTCTTACATAAATTATGTTTTTTTTTAATAAACTGTCCCTGGTTTTCCACTGTTTGTTCTAATACAACTGGACAAATTTCACAGGGATTTATACTTTTTTAGCTTTAACTAAAGTGTGAATATGTATTTACTTTTTTTTTTTTTTTTGTCAACTTCTATTTCTGTCTCAGCCTCTTCACGTCATTTACTATAGCTGATGAAGGGGACTTGCAGGAACATGATGACCTATACTACATTGAGAAATTACTTAAAGATGCTGAAGCCATTGTTAAGGTAAGGCCACTGCTAGATTTGGTATTTGTTTATAGTCTTAAATTACTCTTGTAAATTTTGTTAAAAGGAACATTAAACTCCCCCATCATGGGCCCGATTACAAGTGGAACGGTATTTAATGTTTCTGCTTGAGCGTTAACTCTGCTAGAAGTAAGCGTAATTCGTATGTCAGGTAGCACTCCTATTACAAGTTGAATGTAAATTGACTGCACACACTTATTCCCCCATAGGGGTTCTTTCACACTTTTTTGCTCCATCGACTTCTAGCACCCTACTCGCACGCAAACAGAATTGCATATTCTCAAGTGCGCAATCCCAACATAAAAAATTGTAATATTTCACAATTACAATGTTCTTCACATAGAAGAATGTTCTATTTATTCATAAATATATATTTCTACGTATATAATTTTTGCAGCTGTAGATATATAGGAATATCTATTTAAAAATACATAGAACATATTCTATGTGCAGAACATTGGATTGTGAAATATTTACTTTAAAGGTACAGTCTGCACCACAATATTGTTTTAAAAGATGGATAATCCCTTTATTACCTATTCCCTAGTTTTGCATAACCAACAGTTATATTAATATACTTCTTACCTCTGGTTATCTTGTATCTAAGCCTCTGCAGACTGCCCCCTTATTTCAGTTCTTTTGACCGAATTGAATATTAGCCAATCATTGCTGGCTACTAGGAACTCCACGTGCATGAGCACAGTGTTATCTATATGATACACAAGAACTAACACCCTCTAGTGGTGAAAACTGGCAATGCCCTGAGGTAAGTCGGCCTTCAAGGGCTTAGAAATTAGCATATGAACCTCCTATGTTTAGCTTTAAACTAAGAATACCAAGAGAACAAAGCTAAATTGGTGATAGATGTAAATTTGAAAATTGTTTCAAATTTACATGACCTATAACACTTTATTAAAAATGAATATTGCAAAAAATTATTTTACATGTACATTGATATAAATGTGTGTATTTTTGTCTGTAATCTCACACCCCCCCCCCCCCCCCCCACACACACACACACACCCACACACCCCTGTGTATGTATCTGTTAAAGCCCTTTGCCTGCCTTTTTTTTCTCCCTTCCAACACCTGAGACCTCATATATTTGAACCCTTATAATACCATCTAATAAAAATTTGTTTTAAAAAGTTAGTTAACTATACTTTGTAATGGATTTTTGATGTGCTTTGACTTTGTTTCAAAAAGTTAACCAGAGCTCTTAGGTCGTGCTAACCCGACACGCGTTAACCTCAATTACACTCAATCGCGTTTACTTCCAACTTGTAAAACAAGTAGAGAACTCTTCTATTTGTTTCTGGCCATAACTATTAAAGTCCAAAGAGCTCATGATGGCAACGTCAGGCTATTTGAGTCTGTGTACATGCCTGTTAGATTTTTATTAACCATTTTAGGGCCAGATTATGAGTGGAGCGCTAACAGTTACGTGCAAGGTTAAAGGGGTTTATCACTGGTGGTTGTACGCATTGAGTTTTCATTTAGACACTGCAGCCAGCTGTTCCCTAAGGATTTTGCTTTGCCTTACCACCACAGAGCAGGAACAGGAGTGACGTGAAGCAGCAGTGTTACTTCTAGATTATAGTACAAAAATATGTGCCAAAACTGCTTTAGACGCAGCAGCCAGCTGTTTCCTAAGGATTTCGCTTTGCCTGATGACCACCATAGAGCAGTAGCGGCAGTACTGAAGGAGCAGCAGAGTTCAGAAGTGCAGCAAAGATTGAGTGTGTATATATATATATATATATATATATATATATATATATATATATATATATATATATATATATATATATATATATATATATATATATATATTTGTAGCAGTGAATCTAAAAGCAGCAGTATTACAAAATATTTCAAATTCAATAGACTTCAAAGTTCATGGTAGGGTAACCTAGCTCTGGAAGGTTGAATTTCAGAATTGCTATTTGCTTAACGAGCCAAAGGTTCAGAATATTGACTGTTAATGTAAACACATGCTCACTTTGCACGTGGTTAGAGAACAAGAGAGGAGCTGCTATAGACAGGGCAGGCCATACAATCTTCTTGTCATCCCTATAGCTCAGAGGGTCTGCTGTAGGGGTAAAATGAAGTTGGGCAAGATAAGCCAGTACCATTGCAGTCACTACTGTCCTTTCTTGAGTAGCTTCCGTAGATCCCACAAAATGCATCTGCTCAGCTGTGTTGTGCCTCTGCAGCTCCTGGTAGGACATGCAAAAAATGTCTCCTGCTGCTGCACTTCTCACTCGCATAGCATGCCCCCCCCCTTTTCTTGGACTGAACACAGTCTGAAAATCAGTTTGGCATGTTATTTTGAAAAGCCATTTTCCCCTTTAATTCTGGAATCGTGCAAGATGGCCAGCAACAGTTAAGGGGATTTCTTCAAACACTCCTGCATGCAACCTCTCAGCTGCTTCTTTAGCCACTTGATGAGTGCTGCTACATCACTATGAAGTTGATGCTTTTCTAGGAAGGCATCCATCTTGCTCAAGAGGTGACTCAACAAGGGTATACCTTGACAAGGACTGGTAGTGTTTTGACCCAAGGTCTCAGTGACATCCTAAAAAGGCTCAAGGACTACCACTGACTTACCTTCATGGTCCTCTCTTTTCTGCCAAATGGGCTCTCAATTGATCAGGTGCCATAGCATGGATAGCTTTCTGCTGCTCTACATTCCACCATATCCCTTGTCCTGGCTACTTCTAGTAGTGCTGCTCCTTGAATGTGGCAGTGCTAGCTGTGCTAAAGATGTAATCATTTGGTGGTTATGTCTTCTCTATCACAGCCTTTTTGGTGCATGCAGGGATATTTGTTTGTCCCAGTGCTGGTGAGATGACCCAACATTCTCCCACGGCTAAGTTCTTTGCTACACATTTTGCATTTGGGAAAATGCCCTTCTCCAGTGCTTACAAAGTTTTCCTGCACTTTTGAGCAATGCAGCTATTACTGAATGTTGACAACTGGCAACCTGGGTAGTGGGTGGTGATGTAGTTGCTGGCTACTCTCCAACTGGAGATGATGGAAAATGAGAGAATGCAAGTGGTGACTGCTCACCTAAAACTGGGGAGGAACTTGGCTACTGCCCACCATGCATGGCCTCTTTAGTAGAATCTTCACTTCCACTATATCCTTAGGCTCTTAATCAATTTCCTTGTGGTCCCGAGTAAAGACTAGGGCAGACGTGCTGGGGAATCACAATATCCTTTTTACAATGAGCAGGTTTCCCCAATATCTGTTTTGGGGGAAAAGGATATAATTTATTCCCTCTTCTCCCTGAATGCTTTGCACAATGGAATCATCTAAGCCTGCAGTATCTGTCATGCTGAGCGCCAACCTTTTAAAATTCTGATGAACCCACCCAGCTGTTATAAAATATGGAAGGCATCAGAGTAGTGGAACGGTCATTGGCAAAACTGATGGTGGCACTGGGGTGTACATTGGTGTAGGCGGTTTAGGGAGTATACTGTCTAAATAGCTGACGTGTACATAGCTACCGCTAGGTAACATCCCCTCCCAAACCCACTACAATGTCAATTCAGCACCTACACTAGTTTCTATCATTGCCTGCTTTACTTTTATTGGAGGAATTAGATGACCCTTACTGCTACTTGTTGTGGTAGTGGTGGGATTTCTTGTTAGAGCAGATGCTGAAGATGACCCTACTGCTGTTCCTCCTCCTAGATGTTTGAGCCAGAGCAGCATACAATGGCTTTGAAAATAGTCTTTGAAGCAGAGGCAACAGTACTTGTCACACTTCCTCTCTTTAGAGAAGTAGAAGCAGACACAAACTCTGCCTTTTGGTGGTGTGTGTGTATATCTATCTCTTAATCTATCTCTTAATCTAATCTCTTAATCTAATCTCTTAATCTAATCTCTTAATCTAATCTCTTAATCTAATCTCTTAATCTAATCTCTTAATCTAATCTCTTAATCTAATCTCTCAATCTAATCTCTCAATCTAATCTCTCAATCTAATCTCTCAATCTAATCTCTCAATCTAATCTCTCAATCTCCTCATCTCACAAAATTGTTTATCCCCTTAAGTGATTTTTAGGGAATTTGTTTCCTGATATGCCCATAAGGTATCATGTTTTTAACATTAAATTATTTTTAAAGATACACCAGAGGTGTGGCCGTTTGTTTGCCTAACATAGCAATGCTCCAATATGATAGAGCTTGGTAAAAGCTCAGAACCACATGAGTACTGGAAACCTTAGAACCACGTTACTATTGGAGAACTGAAATCTTCAGTCTGTTCATTTTAACATGATTATAATATACTCTCACTCTGTTTTTCTTTGAGGTGTTTTGTTGAAAGCAAAGGAAGGTTTTAAGGAGAGTCTGGGACAGTGTATCTATTAGCTCTTGATAGCTAGTTGGTGGTTGTTAGGCTTTCTCCGACACACAAATAGGGGTTTATGGGATTGTGTACTGTTTTGGTATAAACTTTGAAATATTGTAATAAAATGCAGACCCAAGATCAAGGCAGGAGCCTACTCAGTATAATGCCCCATTCCAATAAAATTACGTTATAGCAATACTATGCCCTGTGTATGCAATAAGCCACTAAAAAAATATTTTTTTTTCAAAAAAATTAAAGAATGATGCTAGATGACAAAGCCTAGCCTCCAGGAGCCCACTAAGTGCCCTACACTGCAATAAAAAATACTTGTTATAGAAGTACAAATATATTTATGCACTGTGTGCATAAATATTAGAAAAATGAAAGGTATGATGCAAGGCTACAAAAGCCTAGTCTATAGAGAAATATTAAAACTGCTGAGCAGAATCAATTGTTCTTACATTTTTATTTTCCTTCTATAAGGCAGGGAGAGTCCATGACTTCATGCCTTACTGTTGGGAAATAAAACACCTGAACACCAGGAGGAGGCAAAGACACCCCAGCTAAAGGCTTAAATATCCCTCCCACTTTCCCTATCCCTCAGTCATTATTTGCCTTTCGTCACTATTAGTGGTGGCATAGAATTGTCAGAAGATTTGGATAGTCCTGTATGGGTATGATCCCTTCGCGAAAGGACTGGAGTTTTAAGTAATTATGTCAACCTCTCAGTGAGTATTGATGAAAGTTATAAAAAATCCAAGCAGGAGCAGCACCACAAAGGAAGCAATTCAATTTTTTCTTTATTGGGACATCATATAATCCAACAACACGACGTTTCGGTCTATCTGACCTTAATCATGTGGTATTGATGAGTTAGTCTGGAGATGCAGGGAAAGTTTTTTTTTTTTTTTTCTGCGAACCCATCCAGACTGTCGCTAACGGCTCCTGAGCAATCAGTGTTGACGAGTTTCACTGCTTGCAGCTACACACTCAAGTCCATGTCAGAATCGCTGCTGCAAGACTGTTACACTTGAGAGGCTGTGCCTATTCCACAGCATGGATCCTGGAGGGTAAGACCATTTATTTTTTTATATATACATTTTAAAACACTATACAGGGTCACAGTGTGGCTCCTTTGTACCTCAATAGGATCAAGGGTTAATATGTCCTTTATGGAGATTATTGGAACAGTTTGGGGATTTATATCTGCTTAAAGGGACAGTATAGCCCAATTTTCATATAGCTGCATGTAATAGACACTACTATAAAGCATAAGATGCACAGATACTGATATAAAAATCCAGTTTAAAAGTTTTTAAAAACTTAGAAGCTCTCAGTTTAGCTCTGTTGAAAAGGTAGCTGGAAAGCCCACTGCAAGTGGCAAATAAGACACTCCTCCTCCCCCTTCTTTTGCATATGAAAAGACCATTTAAACAGAGGTGCAAGCTGGAGTACTTATCTGATGGTATTCTCCTAAAACTTTGGGACTTGGTTAGGAGACTGAAAATCAGTACAATGTTGTTTAAAAATAAGCAAAACAATACATTTTTAAAAAAAACAAAAACTTAATGGGCTATATAAATAGATAATCTACAAAACATGTATGCAAAGAAAAAAATGTGTAATGTCCCTTTTTAATGTGTTTTTTTTTTTGTTTTGTTATAGGCTATGTTTTTGGCTTGGAACAAACAGGTTTCACTTTCTCCAACATAGGTGTGTCCGGTCCACGGCGTCATCCTTACTTGTGGGATATTCTCTTCCCCAACAGGAAATGGCAAAGAGCCCAGCAAAGCTGGTCACATGATCCCTCCTAGGCTCCGCCTACCCCAGTCATTCTCTTTGCCGTTGTACAGGCAACATCTCCACGGAGATGGCTTAGAGTTTTTTAGTGTTTAACTGTAGTTTTTATTATTCAATCAAGAGTTTGTTATTTTAAAATAGTGCTGGTATGTACTATTTACTCAGAAACAGAAAAGAGATGAAGATTTCTGTTTGTATGAGGAAAATGATTTTCGCAACCGTTACTAAAATCCATGGCTGTTCCACACAGGACTGTTGAGAGGAATTAACTTCAGTTGGGGGAACAGTGAGCAGTCTCTTGCTGCTTGAGGTATGACACATTCTAACAAGACGATGTAATGCTGGAAGCTGTCATTTTCCCTATGGGATCCGGTAAGCCATGTTTATTAAGATAGTAAATAAGGGCTTCACAAGGGCTTATTAAGACTGTAGACTTTTTCTGGGCTAAATCGATTCATTATTAACACATATTTAGCCTTGAGGAATCATTTAATCTGGGTATTTTGATAAGATTATATCGGCAGGCACTGTTTTAGGCACCTTATTCTTTAGGGGCTTTCCCAAATCATAGGCAGAGCCTCATTTTCGCGCCGGTGTTGCGCACTTGTTTTTGAGAGGCATGACATGCAGTCGCATGTGTGAGGAGCTCTGATACATAGAAAAGACTTTCTGAAGGCGTCATTTGGTATCGTATTCCCCTTTGGGCTTGGTTGGGTCTCAGCAAAGCAGATACCAGGGACTGTAAAGGGGTTATAGTTAAAAACGGCTCCGGTTCCGTTATTTTAAGGGTTAAAGCTTCCAAATTTGGTGTGCAATACTTTTAAGGCTTTATGACACTGTGGTGAAATTTTGGTGAATTTTGAACAATTCCTTCATATTTTTTCGCAATTGCAGTAATAAAGTGTGTTCAGTTTAAAATTTAAAGTGACAGTAACGGTTTTATTTTAAAACGTTTTTTGTACTTTGTTATCAAGTTTATGCCTGTTTATCATGTCTGAACTACCAGATAGACTGTGTTCTGAATGTGGGGAAGCCAGAGTTCCTTCTCATTTAAATAAATGTGATTTATGTGATAATGACAATGATGCCCAAGATGATTCCTCAAGTGAGGGGAGTAAGCATGGTACTGCATCATTCCCTCCTTCGTCTACACGAGTCTTGCCCACTCAGGAGGCCCCTAGTACATCTAGCGCGCCAATACTCCTTACTATGCAACAATTAACGGCTGTAATGGATAATTCTGTCAAAAACATTTTAGCCAAAATGCACACTTATCAGCGTAAGCGCGACTGCTCTGTTTTAGATACTGAAGAGCATGACGACGCTGATAATAATGGTTCTGAAGGGCCCCTAAACCAGTCTGATGGGGCCAGGGAGGTTTTGTCTGAGGGAGAAATTACTGATTCAGGGAACATTTCTCAACAAGCTGAACCTGATGTGATCACGTTTAAATTTAAGTTGGAACATCTCCGCATTCTGCTTAAGGAGGTATTATCCACTCTGGATGATTGTGACAAGTTGGTCATCCCAGAGAAACTATGTAAAATGGACAAGTTCCTAGAGGTCCCGGGGCTCCCAGAAGCTTTTCCTATACCCAAGCGGGTGGCGGACATTGTAAATAAAGAATGGGAAAGGCCCGGTATTCCTTTCGTCCCTCCCCCCATATTTAAAAAATTGTTTCCTATGGTCGACCCCAGAAAGGACTTATGGCAGACAGTCCCCAAGGTCGAGGGAGCGGTTTCCACTTTAAACAAACGCACCACTATACCCATAGAAGATAGTTGTGCTTTCAAAGATCCTATGGATAAAAAATTAGAAGGTTTACTTAAAAAGATGTTTGTTCAGCAGGGTTACCTTCTACAACCAATTTCATGCATTGTCCCTGTCGCTACAGCCGCGTGTTTCTGGTTCGATGAGCTGGTAAAGGCGGTCGATAGTGTTTCTCCTCCTTATGAGGAGATTATGGACAGAATCAATGCTCTCAAATTGGCTAATTCTTTCACCCTAGACGCCACTTTGCAATTGGCTAGGTTAGCGGCTAAGAATTCTGGGTTTGCTATTGTGGCGCGCAGAGCGCTTTGGTTGAAATCTTGGTCAGCTGATGCGTCTTCCAAGAACAAGCTACTTAACATTCCTTTCAAGGGGAAAACGCTGTTTGGCCCTGACTTGAAAGAGATTATCTCTGATATCACTGGGGGTAAGGGCCACGCCCTTCCTCAGGATCGGCCTTTCAAGGCCAAAAATAAACCTAATTTTCGTCCCTTTCGTAGAAACGGACCAGCCCAAAGTGCTACGTCCTCTAAGCAAGAGGGTAATACTTCTCAAGCCAAGCCAGCTTGGAGACCAATGCAAGGCTGGAACAAGGGAAAGCAGGCCAAAAAACCTGCCACTGCTACCAAGACAGCATGAAATGTTGGCCCCCGATCCGGGACCGGATCTGGTGGGGGGCAGACTCTCTCTCTTCGCTCAGGCTTGGGCAAGAGATGTTCTGGATCCTTGGGCGCTAGAAATAGTCTCCCAAGGTTATCTTCTGGAATTCAAGGGGCTTCCCCCAAGGGGGAGGTTCCACAGGTCTCAGTTGTCTTCAGACCACATAAAAAGACAGGCATTCTTACGTTGTGTAGAAGACCTGTTAAAAATGGGAGTGATTCATCCTGTTCCATTAGGAGAACAAGGGATGGGGTTCTACTCCAATCTGTTCATAGTTCCCAAAAAAGAGGGAACGTTCAGACCAATCTTAGATCTCAAGATCTTAAACAAGTTTCTCAAGGTTCCATCGTTCAAAATGGAAACCATTCGAACAATTCTTCCTTCCATCCAGGAAGGTCAATTCATGACCACGGTGGATTTAAAGGATGCGTATCTACATATTCCTATCCACAAGGAACATCATCGGTTCCTAAGGTTCGCATTCCTGGACAAGCATTACCAGTTCGTGGCGCTTCCTTTCGGATTAGCCACTGCTCCAAGGATTTTCACAAAGGTACTAGGGTCCCTTCTAGCTGTGCTAAGACCAAGGGGCATTGCTGTAGTACCTTACTTGGACGACATTCTGATTCAAGCGTCGTCCCTTCCTCAAGCAAAGGCTCACACGGACATCGTCCTGGCCTTTCTCAGATCTCACGGATGGAAAGTGAACGTGGAAAAGAGTTCTCTATCTCAGTCAACAAGGGTTCCCTTCTTGGGAACAATAATAGACTCTTTAGAAATGAGGATTTTTCTGACAGAGGCCAGAAAAACAAAACTTCTAGACTCTTGTCGGATACTTCATTCCGTTCCTCTTCCTTCCATAGCGCAGTGCATGGAAGTGATAGGTTTGATGGTAGCGGCAATGGACATAGTTCCTTTTGCGCGCATTCATCTAAGACCATTACAACTGTGCATGCTCAGTCAGTGGAATGGGGACTATACAAACTTGTCTCCGAAGATACAAGTAAATCAGAGGACCAGAGACTCACTCCGTTGGTGGCTGTCCCTGGACAACCTGTCACAAGGGATGACCTTCCGCAGACCAGAGTGGGTCATTGTCACGACCGACGCCAGTCTGATGGGCTGGGGCGCGGTCTGGGGATCCCTGAAAGCTCAGGGTCTTTGGTCTCGGGAAGAATCTCTTCTACCGATAAATATTCTGGAACTGAGAGCGATATTCAAGGCTCTCAAGGCTTGGCCTCAGCTAGTGAGGGCCAAGTTCATACGGTTTCAATCAGACAACATGACAACTGTTGCGTACATCAACCATCAGGGGGGAACAAGGAGTTCCCTGGCGATGGAAGAAGTGACCAAAATCATTCTATGGGCGGAGTCTCACTCCTGCCACCTGTCTGCTATCCACATCCCAGGAGTGGAAAATTGGGAAGCGGATTTTCTGAGTCAGACATTGCATCCGGGGGAGTGGGAACTCCATCCGGAAGTCTTTGCCCAAGTCACTCAACTGTGGGGCATTCCAGACATGGATCTGATGGCCTCTCGTCAGAACTTCAAAGTTCCTTGCTACGGGTCCAGATCCAGGGATCCCAAGGCGGCTCTAGTGGATGCACTAGTAGCACCTTGGACCTTCAAACTAGCTTATGTATTCCCGCCGTTTCCTCTCATCCCCAGGCTGGTAGCCAGGATCAATCAGGAAAGGGCGTCGGTGATCTTGATAGCTCCTGCGTGGCCACGCAGGACTTGGTATGCAGATCTGGTGAATGTGTCATCGGCTCCACCATGGAAGCTACCTTTGAGACGAGACCTTCTTGTTCAAGGTCCGTTCGAACATCCGAATCTGGTCTCACTCCAGCTGACTGCCTGGAGATTGAACGCTTGATCTTATCGAAGCGAGGGTTCTCAGATTCTGTTATCGATACTCTTGTTCAGGCCAGAAAGCCTGTAACTAGAAAGATTTACCACAAAATTTGGAAAAAATATATCTGTTGGTGTGAATCTAAAGGATTCCCTTGGGACAAGGTTAAGATTCCTAAGATTCTATCCTTCCTTCAAGAAGGATTGGAAAAAGGATTATCTGCAAGTTCCCTGAAGGGACAGATTTCTGCCTTGTCTGTGTTACTTCACAAAAAGCTGGCAGCCGTGCCAGATGTTCAAGCCTTTGTTCAGGCTCTGGTTAGAATCAAGCCTGTTTACAAACCTTTGACTCCTCCTTGGAGTCTCAACTTAGTTCTTTCAGTTCTTCAGGGGGTTCCGTTTGAACCCTTACATTCCGTTGATATTAAGTTATTATCTTGGAAAGTTTTGTTTTTGGTTGCAATTTCTTCTGCTAGAAGAGTTTCAGAATTGTCTGCTCTGCAGTGTTCTCCTCCTTATCTGGTGTTCCATGCAGATAAGGTAGTTTTCGTACTAAACCTGGTTTTCTTCCAAAAGTTGTTTCTAACAAAAACATTAACCAGGAGATTATCGTACCTTCTCTGTGTCCGAAACCAGTTTCGAAGAAGGAACGTTTGTTGCACAATTTGGATGTTGTTCGCGCTCTAAAATTCTATTTAGATGCTACAAAGGATTTTAGACAAACATCTTCCTTGTTTGTTGTTTATTCCGGTAAAAGGAGAGGTCAAAAAGCAACTTCTACCTCTCTCTCTTTTTGGATTAAAAGCATCATCAGATTGGCTTACGAGACTGCCGGACGGCAGCCTCCTGAAAGAATCACAGCTCATTCCACTAGGGCTGTGGCTTCCACATGGGCCTTCAAGAACGAGGCTTCTGTTGATCAGATATGTAGGGCAGCGACTTGGTCTTCACTGCACACTTTTACCAAATTTTACAAGTTTGATACTTTTGCTTCTTCTGAGGCTGTTTTTGGGAGAAAGGTTTTGCAAGCCGTGGTGCCTTCCATTTAGGTGACCTGATTTGCTCCCTCCCTTCATCCGTGTCCTAAAGCTTTGGTATTGGTTCCCACAAGTAAGGATGACGCCGTGGACCGGACACACCTATGTTGGAGAAAAAAGAATTTATGTTTAACTGATAAATTACTTTATCCAACGGTGTGTCCGGTCCACGGCCCGCCCTGGTTTTTTAATCAGGTCTGATAATTTATTTTCTTTAACTACAGTCACCACGGTATCATATGGTTTCTCCTATGCAAATATTCCTCCTTAACGTCGGTCGAATGACTGGGGTAGGCGGAGCCTAGGAGGGAATCATGTGACCAGCTTTGCTGGGCTCTTTGCCATTTCCTGTTGGGGAAGAGAATATCCCACAAGTAAGGATGACGCCGTGGACCGGACACACCGTTGGAGAAAGTAATTTATCAGGTAAACATAAATTCTGTTTTCGTTTTTGAAGTGTTGCGCAGCTCATAATAACTTGGCACCCTTTTTCATAGCAGGGGGGGGAAAGTCCTGTCTTGCGTACTGGGTGTGGTCCCTTTCATTTCCTAAGATCCCGCTGCAGACATCACTCTCGAGGAGAGCGTTTTCACTGTTAGCTGTCTGGGTCTAGGAGGTGGTGAGTGCCCCAGCCATTAGGAGTATTAAGGTGCTGTTTTTTAAAATAAGTTTTTTGTTTTTTATTCTTCTTCTGTGGGTATACCAAGCTATGGAGGACTCTGATACTACATTAGAAGGTTCCGCTCCTTCTGTACGGATTAATATTTCCTGTTTATATTGTGATGAGGCTGCGGTTTGCCCGCTTGCTCAATTTTGTTCTATTTGCCTAAACACTGTTCTAAAGTCTAAGAAGGGAGACAAGCCTGCTAATACTCGTAGTGCTATTAGCCCTTCTGAGCCGCTTACTTCTCAGGAATCTGGGTCCCAAGAAATTACTACCCTTTCTACTTTACCCGCTCCACATGTAGTTCCCCGCGACTCGACTAATCCTCCATCTGAAGGGGGCTTTTTTCCAGCGGGCTTTACTGCACAGTTATGATAAAGGATAATGTGATTTATCAGCGCTAAGATATACCTTAAGCTGTGAGTCACAAAAGGGGTCTAACCAATCCCCTCAAATATGTATACTAAAAAAGGTGGTAGTGATCACAGCGCCAAAAAAGGCTAAAAAGGTAATTACACACAAGTATGATAGATTTTAAAATTATATTTATTTGGTGTAAAACAATGGAGGTTAAAATCTCCTAGGAAGATTTTAAAACAGATAAAATAAACTAGTTATCTCTAGAAATATTAGCTGCGTTAGCAACAATGTTACCATAACATAACATAAAGTAACTCAAAATGATATTGGAAATAATAATGTAAAACTCACATTAGTTTTATTAGACCCTTTCCCAAAGCATATGGATAGGAGTGGGGTATAATTAACCTCCCGTAAAACACGGTGGGAATAACTAAAAGTGCAGAGCTTGATGGTACTGTTCTTTAGGCTACGAGACTGATAAATAGGGTGCTAAAAATGGGAGCACGGTATATATCAGTGGAGCTATGGATCCATAACAGTGTAGCAGCCGCAGTTGGGATTCAAAAGAGGGAGTGCTTGACAAACGCCGCACTCGATTTAGAATCTTTAACACTAACCTCTTGTTACAAGGGTAGCTGCGGTACCAAAAGGAAATATATACATAACATAAATACGTAATTATGTATCACAAGCTGGTAAATATATACTGAAGAAAAATCAAAAACAATGGTGTTGACAATCTGTGCAACACTTAAATTAGAATACAAGTGCAACAAATTCTGTGCAAATGTAAAAATCAATACATACAATTAAAAATCAATACATACAATAAAATTCCAAAAAATGACAGTGTCAATCCTAAAAAGCAAATATGTGAAACAATGAGTGGGTGACAAGTAGTAAGTGTAAAATTGGGTAAAAAGAACAATATCACATAAAAAATCACATAAAAAGTCGTGCGTGAACGCTAAAAACTGTGCGTGAACGCTAAAAAACTTAAAATGAATTCCTGACTTGTTAAAAAATGTGTATATAACGATCCAAAAAGCGTTCGTGGTGATATAAAGTTAGTGAAAAAAAGGAAAAATCCCTTATAAATAGAAAGTACAAAAAGCCAATGTCAACTTATCCAACAAGGTGATTATAAGTACAATCTTATTCCCTGTGAGAAAACTTGTTACAATTGCTGGTGAAGGATCGTCCAAAGGATCCTTTTGGGGATCTCAGCTGGGTCTGTTAGGTATCGATGTGCCCTAAAAACAAAGATACAACATAGTGTAGCCGAATTTCCAAAAAAAGAATAATCAAAAAGATGCTTACCAATGCTGTCTACGCGTTTCGGTCCATACAAGACCTTGAGTCTTGAAAAACTTTTTGACTTTTCCTGTGGCAGATAAAATGGCGAACAGTATTAGTAACGAATGGGAAAGAGTAGGAACTTATTTCTTTCATGTAATTGGCAAGAGTCCATGAGCTAGTGACGTATGAGATATACAATCCTACCAGGAGGGACAAAGTTTCCCAAACCTCAATGCCTATAAATACACCCCTCACCACACCCACAATTCAGTTTTACAAACTTTTCCTCCTATGGAGGTGGTGAAGTAAGTTTTTGGGCTTGATTTTCTACGTTGATATACACTTCTCAGCATTTTGAAGCCTGATTCCTCTCAGAGTACAGTGAATGTCAGAGGGATGTGAAGGGAGTATCACCTATTGAATTCTATGGTTTTCTCAATTATCGGTCATAGAGATTCATCTCCTACCTCCCTTTTTCAGATCGATGATATACTCTCATATTCCATTACCTCTACTGATAGCCAAACCAGTACTGAAACAGTTATCTGCTATATGTAGATGGGTGTCTTTCGGTAAGTATGTTTTCATTACTTAAGACACTCTCAGCTATGGTTTGGCACTTTGTGTATTAATATAAAGTTCTAAATATTTGTATTGTATTTATATTTGCCATGAGTCAGGTTTATGTATATTTCCTTTTGCAGACTATCAGTTTCATATTTGGGGAAAAACATATTAAGGAAAATATTTTTCTTACCTGGGGTATAGTCTTTTTTTTTTCAAATTGACTGCTTTTTCATTAAATTTTGGCGGGCAAAATTAGGCTTGCGAGGTTGCAAAATGCTGATGTTTATTGCGTCATTCTTGGCGCGAGAATTTTTTGGCGCAAAGGTACGTCCGGTGACGCAAATTAATCATTTCCAGTGTCTTAGTTGATGCTGAGTTTCGTCGCACAAGGTTGCGTCTGCAATGACGCAAGTCATTTCTGTATGTTAGCACCAAAAAACTACATTTTGCGTTGTCATAATTGGCGCCAAATTTCATTATTTAAAACCCCATTCCTATATGCCTCTTGCCTTTTTCTATGTCAGAGGGCTATGCTGTTTGCATTTTTTCCCATTCCTGAAACTGCCATATAAGAAAATTGATAATTTTGTTTTATATATTTTAAAACTTCTCATAAATTTGATGAAATTCCAAATGACCGACAACATACTGAATTATCCTCCTCTGATGATCTATCTGATTCAGAAGATCCTCCCTTTAGATATTGACACTTGTTAAGAGGTGTTGATTATGTTGAATATTGAGGAATCTAGTCCTCTTGATACTAAAACTAGTAAACGTTTAAATTCGGTCTATAAACCTCCTGTGGTTACTCCAGAGGTTTTTCCAGTTCCTGATGCTATTTCTGATATGATTTTTAAGGAATGGAATAGGCCTGGTACTTTTATCCCTTCAAGGGTTTAATAAATTGTATCCTTTGCCAGCAGTTAGATTGCAGTTTTGGGAAAAGATCCTCAAAGTTGATAGGGCTATTTCTACTCTTGCCAAACTTACTACTATTCCTATGGAAGAGAGTACTTCCTTTAAGGACCCTTTAGATAGGAAACTTGAATCTTATCTAAGGAAAGCTTATTTATATTCTGGCTATCTTCTCAGGCCTGCCATTTCTATGGCTGATGTTGCAGCTGCATCAACTTTTTGGTTGGAAAGTTTAGCGCAACAGGAAATGGATCCTGATTTGTCTAGCATTGTTCGCTTGCTTCAACATGCTAATCTTTTTATCTATGATGCCATTTTTGATAAATCTATGTCTTTAGCTATTTTAGCTCGAAGAGCTTTGTGGCTCAAATATTGGAATGCTGACATGGTATCCAAGTCTAGATTACTATCTTTCTTGCCAAGGTAATTTGGTTCTCAGTTGGATTAGATTATTTCAACTGTCACTGGGGGGAAGTGAGTTTAATTTGCCTCAGGATAAAAGACCTAAGGGTAAATCTAAAGCTTCTAACCGTTTTCGTTCCTTTTCGACAAAATAAGGAACAGAAACCCAATCCTTCCCCAAAGAATCTGGTTCCAATTGGAAACCTTCAAGTTGGAGTAAATCTAAGCCGTTTAAGAAACCAAAGCCAGTCCCCAAGTCTGCATGAAGGTGCGGCCCTCATTCCAGCTCAGCTGGTAGGGGGCAGATTAAGATTCTTCCAAAGCATTTGGGCAGATTCTGTCCAAAATCAATGGATTCAGAGTTTTGTCTCTCAAGGGTACCAAATAGGATTCAGAGTAAGACCTCCTGTGAGAAGATCTTTTCTCACACATCCCAGCAAATACAGTAAAGGCTCAGGCTTTTCTGAAGTGTGTTTCAGACCTGGAGCTTTCAGGTGTAATCATACCAGTTCCGTTTCAGGAACAGGGTCTGGGGTTTTATTATCATCTATTCATTGTCCCAAAGAAAGCAAATTAATTCATGCCAGTTCTGGACCTGAAAATTTTGAATCGTTATGTATGAGTGCCAACTTTTAAAATGGTGACTATAAGGACTATTCTGCCTTTTTGTTCAGCAAGGGCATTATATGTCCACAATAGACTTGCAGGATGCATATCTTCATATTCCGATTCATCCAGACCACTATCAGTTTCTAAGATTCTCTTTTCTAGACAAGTATTACCAATTTGTCGCTCTTCCATTTGGCCTAGCGACAGCTCCAAGAATCTTTTCAGGTTCTCGGTGCCCTGCTCACTAATCGGAGAACGGGGTATTGCAGTTGTTACGGTACCAACAGGATACCAAGGGTTAACACCAGATGAACAATGTCCTGCATAGGGAATCAGCAACTCACAACCCAGCCAGTTTTTCCCCTCAAACATGAGACCAGGCTTCACATCAGGTTTAAAACAGAATGTCATTTATTAAAGGCTAGATGCCTAGTATTTATACAGGTTTGACCCCAGATGGGGGGGTTGAAAGACTGTTGTACATTAGATGGAGGGAACACGCCCTTTGACATAATACAATAGAATACCTTGCTCAAGCTGATAACAACTTGAACACAAGACACACACTTGGCTTCTCTTATCACTGAGGCGTCTGCTCTCTAGATGTGATTAAACAATGGAATGTTTATTACTTAAACGTAATTATAGCACACAATAGCTGAGGCCAGCAAACCTGTCTTTAGAAATTAGCTTCTTAAAGCTAAACACAGTTAACTCCTTCAGTCCTGACAGAAGGGTCTGTCACAGCAGTGTTTCCTTATTTGGGCGATATCTTGGTACTTGCTCAGTCTTTACATTCTGCAGAATCTCATACGAATCAACTAGTGTTTCTTCAAAGACATGGTTGGAGGATCAATTTACCAAAAAGTTCCTTGATTCCTCAGACAAGGGTCACCTTTTTAGGTTTCCAGATACATTCAGTGTCCATGACTCTGTCTCTAACAGACAAGAGACAAATAAAATTGGTTTCAGCTTGTCGGAACCTTCAGTCTCAATCATTCCCTTCAGTAGCTATGTGCATGGAAGTTCTAGGTCTCATGACTGCAGCATCGGACGTGAACCCCTTTGCTCGTTTTCATGAGACCGCTCCAGCTTTGTATGCTGGATCAGTGGTGCAGAGATTATACAAAGATATCACAATTAATATCCTTAAATCCAAATGTTCGACTCTCTCTGACTTGGTGGTTAGATCGCCATTGTATAGTTCAAGGGGCTTATCTCAGCCGTCAGACTTTACATCCGGGGGAGTGGTCGCTCCATCCAGATGTTTTCTCAGATTGTTCAGATGTGGGGTTATCCAGAAATAGATCTGATGGCTTCCCATCTAAACAAGAAACTTCCCAGGTACCTGTCCAGGGATCCTCAGGGGGAGGCAGTGGATGCGTTGGCAGTTCCTTGGTGTTACCACCCTGCTTATATCTTCCTGCCTCTTGTTCTTCCAAGAGTGATTTCCGAGATCATCATGGAACAATCGTTTGTGTTGCTGGTAGCTCCAGCATGGCCTCACAGGTTTTGGTATGCAGATCTATAGCCTAGAGTACAGAATGCAGAATTATAGCCTAGAGTACAATAAAATTTGTAATATAGTGAGGGAATCTATTCCAATACTGTATTCGGATCCTGTACTAAAGGAAATTATGAGAGAGGGCTGTAATTTCATATCCAAAAATTACTTATCTGCTTCAGATATTAAGTAAAAAAATAGTAAAAACTGGCTACAGCAAAAAAGAAAAAAAGGCTTTTTCAAATGTAGAAGACCTATTTGCAGGACATGCAATTTTGTCACTGAAGGGGATACTGTAACTTCATCCACAACTAATAATCAATATAAAATCAACTTTAACATCAATTGTGCCACCACACACGTTGTATACCTTCTCACATGCAAATTGTGCTTAAAACAATATACAGGTAAAACCAAAAGGCCTCTAAAAGAAAGATTCTTAGAACATCTTAGAAGCATTGAAGACGAGGAATCAGATACGCCTATAGCTAGGCACTTTAGAGAGCTTCATAATTCAGCTATCAATGCGCTTACTGTTCAAGGCATTGATTTCATTCCTTTATCAAACAGAGGAGGAAATAGAGAAATCCATTTAGACAAAAGAGAAGTCTTTTGGATTTTTACCCTACAAACCTGTTATCCCCTAGGAATTGACAAACGGTGAGATCTTGACCTATTTGTCTGATAGTATATAGTTCTTTTTGGGTATCTCTCAATAAATTCTGTTTATACTCCCTTATATCAAACAGTATAAAGATTATAAAAAATCTTTAAAATCTTGAACCTAGCTTTCTATTTAAGTGCATCATTCTACTAGTATTGAATGTTTAATAGTTCTATTTATAATAGTCTTATCAGCAATCATGTAAGTCTTAAACAAATCCACCATTTATTATTTTTATTGATACATAAAATATAACATATTCCTATAGTGTTTAAATTAATTTGCTATGATTACAATGTAATTCCTATATGCTTTTCTATTGATTTTGTTTAAACATAGAGTAGGCTTAAAGAATCCATTGTTGTAAAATGTATATATCCCTTTAAGGGAGTTAGTGATTATAAGGCAGGGCTTTGCAGGTGCACAGGTGAGCAGTGAACAAGTTCTGTTTGCAGCACGAAAGATGTCTGCTGTGTGCACCTGCAATACAACATGGAAATTTTAAAGTTGCTCTTTCTAGGGCACATTATTTGTTTTTACTTTTTGTCCCAATAAATTGTTTCTACTTTTTATATTTGACTTTTCGGCGCTTTTTTCCTATTTTTTTTGTACATTTTGGATATATTGGTGTGTGGAGCAGACACACAGGATTTAGCTGCCGAAAGCCTGGGATTTATTAAGGGATATTGGTCCCCACCCACCCACTCTCCAATAGTGCCGTTTTAATACTGAAGAAATATCACAGGATCTATTTTGTTGCGCTCCGCTGTGCAGGTTGGTAAAAGGCTTTTTGAGACAGTCCTGGGAGATTGAGAGTACGGACGCAAGCCTTTCTGGCTGGGGAGCCGTTTGGGGTGCCAAGCAGGCACAAGGTTTGTGGACTCGGGAGTCCTCCCTTCCGATCAATATTTTGGAACTCTGGTAAATCTTCAATGCCTTGAAGGCTTGGCCCCTTCTGGGTTTGTCCCATTTTATCAGATTCCAATAAGACAATATAACATTGGTTGCCTACATCAACAATCGGGGGGGGGGGGGGGGGGGGGACGAGAGTTCCTTGGCGAAGAGACGTATCTCCAGATACTAGAGTGGGCGTAGACTCAGATGTACACTGTCAGCGATCCATATTACGCGTTTGGACAACTGGGAAGCGGACTTCCTCAGCAGGCAATCCTTTCACCCAGGGGAATGGTCTTTCCACCCCAAGGTTTTTGCAGAGATATGAGCGTGGGGGACGCCGGAGATGGATCTCATGGCATCCCGCTTCAATACCAAGCTACCCAGGTATGGGTCGAGGGATCCTCAGGTGGAACTGATGCCCTATCAGTACCATGGAGGTTCAGACTCATATCTTTTTCCCTCCGTTACCATTTCTCCTTTAGTGTGGTGGCTCGCATCAAGCAGGAGCGAGCATCAGCGATTCTGGTTGCTTGGTCGGGAAGGACGTGGTTTGCGGATCTGGTGGGGATGTCATCTCCTCAGTGGAGGTTACCTTGTCAGATCTGCTGATACAGGGTCCCTTCGTTCATCAAAATCTAGATTCTCTGAGCGTGTTATTGACACTCTGGTTCAAGCTCGTAAGCCAGTTACGTAGAGGACTTACTGTAGAGGACTTAATTGTACTGGTGTGAAGAGCATGGCTTTTCCTGGCATAAGGTTAAGGTTGCCAGAATTTTAGCTTTTCTCCAGGATGGACTGGAGAAGGGTTTATCTGCTAGTTCCCTGAAGGGACAGATATCGGCCCTGTCGGTGTTACTGCACAAGATTGTCCGAGCTTCCAGATGTGTAGTCCTTTAAGGCTCTGTCTAGGATCAGACCTGTGTTTTTAGATCTGGGACTCTGCCTTGGAGCCTCAATCTTAGTGTTTTGCAGCATGTTCCATTTGAGCCTATGCATACTGTTGACATTAAATTGTTATCTTGGAAGGTTCTTTTTCTGTTGGCTTTTGCCTCTGCGAAGTTTCTGCCATTTCTGCTTTGCAATGTAATCTCCCCCCCCCCATCTGGTTTTTCATGCGTATAAGACTGTTTTACGCACTATTCTAGGGTTCCTCCCTAAGGTGGTGTTGAATCGTAACATTAATCAAGAAATTGTTCCTTCCTTGTGTCCTAATCCTCCTTCAGCGAAGGAACGTTTGCTTCACAATCTAGATGTGGTTTGTGCCTTGAAGTTCTATGTTCAGGCTACTAAGGAATTCAGACAATTTTCCTCTGTCATCTATACGGGGAAGAGTAAGGGGCAGAAGGCTACTACGACTTCTCTATCTTTCTGGTTGAGGAGTGTCATCCGCTTATCTTATGAGACAGTTGGGGTGACAGCCTCCTGAGGGGATAATTGCTCATTCCACTAGAGCAGTGGCTTCCTCTTGGGCTTTTAAGAACAAAGCCTCAATGGATCAGATTTGTAAGGCGGCTATCTGGTCGTCCTTACACACTTTTTCTAAATTTTACAAGTTTGAAGTGTTTGCTTCGGCAAGCTTGTGGGAGAAAAGTTTTTGCAGGCTGTGGTTCCCTCAGAATAGGGCCTGCCTCCTTTTTTTTTTTTTTTTTTTTTTTTTCTGTTCCCTCCTGTTATTCCTTCAGTGTCCTCTGGAGCTTGGATATAGTTTTCCCAACAGTAAGGAATGAAGTTGTGGACTCTCCCTGCCTTATGGAAGGAAAACATAATTTATGCTTACCAGATAAATTCCTTTCCTTCCTGGCAGGGAGAGTACAAGACCCCGCCCGTAATTTGTTTTGAAGGATGGCTCCATTTTTTTTATGTTTCTTCTGGCACCTTTATACCCTGATGTTTCTCCTACTTTTCCTTGTTCCCTCGGCAGAATGACTGGGGAATAGGGGAAGTGGGAGGGATATTTAAGCGTTTGGCTGGGGTTGTCTTTGCCGCCTCCTGGTGGCCAGGTGTTGTATTTCCCAACAGTAAGGAAAGAAGTTGTGGACTCTCCCTGCCAGGAAGGAAAGGAATTTATCTGGTAAGCATAAATGTGTGTTTTGTGTTTTTTTTTTTTTTTTTCTAAATCTGATTATGCAGAAAACCTTTTTTTTTCTTTCATGTAATTAGCAAGAGTCCATGAGCTAGTGACGTATGGGATATACATTCCTACTAGGAGGGGCAAAGTTTCCCAAACCTCAAAATGCCTATAAATACACCCCTCACCACACCCACAATTCAGTTTTACAAACTTTGCCTCCCGTGGAGGTGGTGAAGTAAGTTTGTGCTAGATTCTACGTTGATATGCGCTTCGCAGCAGGCTGGAGCCCAGTTTTCCTCTGTGTGCAGTGAATGTCAGAGGGATGTGAAGAGAGTATTGCCTATTTGAATTCAATGGTCTCCTTCTATGGGATCTATTTCATAGGTTCTCTGTTATCGGTCGTAGAGATTCATCTCTTACCTCCCTTTTCAGATCGACGATATACTCTTATATATACCATTACCTGTACTGATTCTCGTTTCAGTACTGGTTTGGCTATCTACTATATGTAGATGAGTGTCCTGGGGTAAGTAAGTCTTATTTTTTGTGACACTCTAAGCTATGGTTGGGCACTTTATTTATAAAGTTCTAAATATGTCATTAAACTTATATTTGCCATGATTCAGGATGATCAATATTCCTTATTTCAGACAGTCAGTTTCATTATTTGGGATAATGCATATGAATAACCTTTTTTTTTCTTAATTTAAAATTTGTTTCAAATTGACTTTTTTCCCTGTGGGCTGTTAGGCTCGCGGGGGCTGAAAATGCTTCAATTTATTGCGTCATTCTTGACGCAGACTTTTTTTGGCGCAAAAAATTCAGTTTGTCTTTTCCGGCGTCAAACTTGACGCCGGAAGTTGTTCGTGTTTGCGTCATTTTTTTGACGTTTTGCGCCAAAAATGACGGCGTCACCGGATGTGGCGTCATTCTTGGCGCCAAAAATTTTTAGGCGCCAATAATGTGGGCGTCTTTTTTTTGGCGCTAAAAAATGTGGGTGTCATTCTTGTCTCCACCTTTTTTTCACATTATTTCAGTCTCATTTTCCATTGCTTCTGGTTGCTAGAGGCTTGTTCATTGGCATTTTTTCCCATTCCTGAAACTGTCATTTAAGGAATTTGATAATTTTGCTTTATATGTTTTTTCTTTTACATATTGCAAGATGTCTCACATTGACCCTGGATCTGAATCTACTTCTGGAAAAATGCTGCCTGATGCTGGTTCTACCAAAGTTAAGTGCATTTGTTGTAAACTTGTGGTGATTGTTCCTCCGGCTGTAGTTTGTGATGAATGTCATGATAAGCTTGCTAATGCAGATAGTATTTCCATTAGTAATATACCATTACCTGTTGCTGTTCCTTCAACATCTAATACTCAGGATGTTCCTGTTAATATAAAAGAATTTGTTTCTAAATCTATTAGGAAGGCTATGTCTGTTATTCCTCCTTCCAGTAAACGTAAAAGGTCTTTTTAAACTTCTCATTTTTCAGATGAATTTTTAAATGACAGTCATCATTCTTATTTGTCTGTTTCTGATGAGGATATTTCTGGTTCAGAGGATTCTGTCTCAGATATTGACACTGATAAATCTTCATATTTATTTAAAATGGAATTTATTCGCTCTTTACTTAAAGAAGTTTTAATCGCATTAGAGATGGAGGATTCTAGTCCTCTTGATACTAAATCTACTAAGCGTTTAAATTCGGTTTTTAAACCTCCTATTGTTCCAGAAGTTTTTCCTGTTCCTGATGCTATTTCTGAAGTAATTTCTAGGGAATGGAATAATCTAGGTACTTCTTTTACTCCTTCTCAAAGGTTTAAGAAATTGTATCCTGTGCCATCTGACAGATTAGAGTTTTGGGACAAAATCCCTAAAGTTGATGGGGCTATCTCTACTCTTGCTAAACGTACTACTATTCCTACAGCAGATAGTACTTCCTTTAAGGATCCTTTAGATAGAAAGATTGAATCCTTTCTAAGGAAAGCTTATTTATGTTCAGGTAATCTTCTTAGGCCTGCTATTTCTTTGGCTGATGTTGCTGCCGCTTCCACTTTTTGGTTGGAGGCTTTAGCACAACAAGTATCAGATCATAATGCTCATAGCATTGTTAAACTTCTTCAACATGCTAATAATTTTATTTTGATGCCATCTTTGATATCATTAGAGTTGATGTCAGGTATATGTCTTTAGCTATTTTAGCTAGAAGAGCTTTATGGCTTAAAACTTGGAATGCAGATATGTCTTCTAAGTCAATTTTGCTTTCTCTTTCTTTTCAAGGTAATAAATTATTTGGTTCACAGTTGGATTCAATTATTTCAACTGTTACCGGGGGGAAAGGAACTTTTTTTGCCTCAGGACAAAAAATCTAAAGGTAAATATAGGGCTGCTAATCGTTTTCGTTCCTTTCGTCAGAATAAGGAACAGAAGCCTGACCCTTCCCCTAAAGGAACGGTTTCTGTTTGGAAGCCTTCTCCAATCTGGAATAAATCCAAGCCTTTTAGAAAGTCAAAACCAGCTCCCAAGTCCACATGAAGGTGCGGCCCTCATTCCAGCTCAGCTGGTAGGGGGCAGGTTACGATTTTTCAAAGACATTTGGATCAATTCGATTCACAGTCTTTGGATTCAGAGCATTGTTTCTCAAGGGTACAGAATTGGTTTCAAGGTAAGACCGCCTGCAAAGATTTTTTCTCTCACATTCCAAAAAATCCAGTGAAGGCTCAGGCATTTCTGAAATGTGTTTCAGATCTCGAGTTGGCTGGAGTAATTGTGCCTGTTCCAGTTCCAGTTCTGGAACAGGGTCTGGGGTTTTACTCAAATCTATTCATTGTACCAAAGAAGGAGAATTCCTTCAGACCAGTTCTGGATTTAAAGATATTGAATCGTTATGTAAGGATACCAACATTCAAAATGGTAACTATAAGGACTATTCTGCCTTTTGTTCAGCAAGGGCATTATATGCCCACAATAGATTTACAGGATGCATATCTTCATATTCCGATTCATCCAGATCACTTTCAGTTTCTGAGATTTTCTTTTCTAGACAAGCATTACCAGTTTTTTGCCCTTCCGTTTGGCCTAGCAACAGCTCCAAGGATCTTTTCAAAGGTTCTCGGTGCCCTTCTCTCTGTAATCAGAGAACAGGGCATTGCGGTATTTCCTTATTTGGACGATATCTTGGTACTTGCTCAGTCTTCACATTCTGCAGAATCTCATACGAATCAACTTGTGTCGTTTCTTCAAAGACATGGTTGGAGGATCAATTTACCAAAGAGTTAATTGATTCCTCAGACAAAGGTAACCTTTTTTGGGTTTTCTAATAGATTCAGTGTCCATGACCTTGTCTCTAACAGAAAAGAGATGTCTGAAATTGGTTTCAGCCTGTCGAAACCTTCAGTCTCAATCATTCCCTTCGGTAGCTTTATGCATGGAAATTCTAGGTCTCATGACTGCTGCATCGGACGCGATCCCCTTTGCTCGTTTTCACATGCGACCTCTTCAGCTTTGTATGCTGAACCAATGGGTGCAGCGATTTTACAAAGATATCACAATTAATATCCTTAAATCCCAATGTACGACACTCTCTGACGTGGTGGATAGATCACCATCGTTTAGTTCAAGGGGCTTCTTTTGTTCGTCCAACCTGGACTGTGATCTCAACAGATGCGAGTCTATCAGGTTGGGGAGCTGTATGGGGATCTCTGACAGCGCAGGGGGTTTGGGAATCTCAGGAGGCGAGATTACCAATCAACATTTTGGAACTCCGTGCAATTTTCAGAGCTCTTCAGTTCTGGCCTCTTCTGAAGGGAGAATCGTTTATTTGTTTTCAGACAATGTCACAACCGTGGCATATGTCAATCATCAGGGTGGGACTCACAGTCCTCAGGCTATGAAAGAAGTATCTCGGATACTTGTATGGGCGGAATCCAGCTCCTGTCTAATCTCTGCGGTTCACATCCCAGGTATAGACAATTGGGAAGCGGATTATCTCAGTCGCCAGATGTTACATCCGGGCGAATGGTCCCTTCACCCAGAGGTATTTCTTCAGATTGTTCAAATCTGGGGACTTCCAGAAATAGATCTGATGGCCTCTCATCTAAACAAGAAACTTCCCAGGTATCTGTCCAGATCCAGGGATCCTCAGGCGGAGGCAGTGGACGCGTTGTCGCTTCCTTGGAATTATCATCCTGCCTATATCTTTCCGCCTCTAGTTCTTCTTCCAAAAGTGATTTCCAAAATTCTAATGGAACGTTCGTTTGTACTGCTGGTGGCTCCAGCATGGCCTCACAGGTTTTGGTATGCAGATCTCATTCGGATGGCCAGTTGCCAACCTTGGACTCTTCCGTTAAGACCAGACCTTCTATCTCAAGGCCCTTTTTTCCATCAGGATCTCAAATCATTAAATTTGAAGGTATGGAAATTGAACTCTTGATTCTTAGTCATAGAGGTTTCTCTGACTCAGTAATTAATACTATATTACAGGCTCGTAAATCTGTCTAGGAGGATTTATTATCGAGTCTGGAAGGCTTATATTTCCTGGTGTTCTTCTCATAAATTCTCTTGGCATTCTTTTAGAATTCCTAGAATTTTACAGTTTCTTCAGGATGGTTTGGATAAAGGTTTGTCTGCAAGTTCCTTGAAAGGACAAATCTCTGCTCTTTCTGTTCTTTTTCACAGGAAGATTGCTAATCTTCCTGATATTCATTGTTTCTCCAACATAGGTGTGTCCGGTCCACGGCGTCATCCTTACTTGTGGGATATTCTCTTCCCCAACAGGAAATGGCAAAGAGCCCAGCAAAGCTGGTCACATGATCCCTCCTAGGCTCCGCCTACCCCAGTCATTCTCTTTGCCGTTGTACAGGCAACATCTCCACGGAGATGGCTTAGAGCTTTTTGGTGTTTAACTGTAGTTTTTATTATTCAATCAAGAGTTTGTTATTTTAAAATAGTGCTGGTATGTACTATTTACTCAGAAACAGAAAAGAGATGAAGATTTCTGTTTGTATGAGGAAAATGATTTTAGCAACCGTTACTAAAATCCATGGCTGTTCCACACAGGACTGTTGAGAGGAATTAACTTCAGTTGGGGGAACAGTGAGCAGTCTCTTGCTGCTTGAGGTATGACACATTCTAACAAGACGATGTAATGCTGGAAGCTGTCATTTTCCCTATGGGATCCGGTAAGCCATGTTTATTAAGATAGTAAATAAGGGCTTCACAAGGGCTTATTAAGATTGTAGACTTTTTCTGGGCTAAATCGATTCATTATTAACACATATTTAGCCTTGAGGAATCATTTAATCTGGGTATTTTGATAAGATTATATCGGCAGGCACTGTTTTAGACACCTTATTCTTTAGGGGCTTTCCCAAATCATAGGCAGAGCCTCATTTTCGCGCCGGTGTTGCGCACTTGTTTTTGAGAGGCATGACATGCAGTCGCATGTGTGAGGAGCTCTGATACATAGAAAAGACTTTCTGAAGGCGTCATTTGGTATCGTATTCCCCTTTGGGCTTGGTTGGGTCTCAGCAAAGCAGATACCAGGGACTGTAAAGGGGTTAAAGTTAAAAACGGCTCCGGTTCCGTTATTTTAAGGGTTAAAGCTTCCAAATTTGGTGTGCAATACTTTTAAGGCTTTAAGACACTGTGGTGAAATTTTGGTGAATTTTGAACAATTCCTTCATATTTTTTCGCAATTGCAGTAATAAAGTGTGTTCAGTTTAAAATTTAAAGTGACAGTAACGGTTTTATTTTAAAACGTTTTTTGTACTTTGTTATCAAGTTTATGCCTGTTTAACATGTCTGAACTACCAGATAGACTGTGTTCTGAATGTGGGGAAGCCAGAGTTCCTTCTCATTTAAATAAATGTGATTTATGTGACAATGACAATGATGCCCAAGATGATTCCTCAAGTGAGGGGAGTAAGCATGGTACTGCATCATTCCCTCCTTCGTCTACACGAGTCTTGCCCACTCAGGAGGCCCCTAGTACATCTAGCGCGCCAATACTCCTTACTATGCAACAATTAACGGCTGTAATGGATAATTCTGTCAAAAACATTTTAGCCAAAATGCACACTTATCAGCGTAAGCGCGACTGCTCTGTTTTAGATACTGAAGAGCATGACGACGCTGATAATAATGTTTCTGAAGGGCCCCTAAACCAGTCTGATGGGGCCAGGGAGGTTTTGTCTGAGGGAGAAATTACAGATTCAGGGAATATTTCTCAACAAGCTGAACCTGATGTGATTACGTTTAAATTTAAGTTGGAACATCTCCGCGCTCTGCTTAAGGAGGTATTATCCACTCTGGATGATTGTGACAATTTGGTCATCCCAGAGAAGCTATGTAAAATGGACAAGTTCCTAGAGGTCCCGGGGCTCCCAGAAGCTTTTCCTATACCCAAGCGGGTGGCGGACATTGTAAATAAAGAATGGGAAAGGCCCGGTATTCCTTTCGTCCCTCCCCCCATATTTAAAAAATTGTTTCCTATGGTCGACCCCAGAAAGGACTTATGGCAGACAGTCCCCAAGGTCGAGGGAGCGGTTTCCACTTTAAACAAACGCACCACTATACCCATAGAAGATAGTTGTGCTTTCAAAGATCCTATGGATAAAAAATTAGAAGGTTTACTTAAAAAGATGTTTGTTCAGCAGGGTTACCTTCTACAACCAATTTCATGCATTGTCCCTGTCGCTACAGCCGTATGTTTCTGGTTCGATGAGCTGGTAAAGGCGGTCGATAGTGATTCTCCTCCTTATGAGGAGATTATGGACAGAATCAATGCTCTCAAATTGGCTAATTCTTTCACCCTAGACGCCACTTTGCAATTGGCTAGGTTAGCGGCTAAGAATTCTGGGTTTGCTATTGTGGCGCGCAGAGCGCTTTGGTTGAAATCTTGGTCAGCTGATGCGTCTTCCAAGAACAAGCTACTTAACATTCCTTTCAAGGGGAAAACGCTGTTTGGCCCTGACTTGAAAGAGATTATCTCTGATATCACTGGGGGTAAGGGCCACGCCCTTCCTCAGGATCGGCCTTTCAAGGCCAAAAATAAACCTAATTTTCGTCCCTTTCGTAGAAACGGACCAGCCCAAAGTGCTACGTCCTCTAAGCAAGAGGGTAATACTTCTCAAGCCAAGCAAGCTTGGAGACCAATGCAAGGCTGGAACAAGGGAAAGCAGGCCAAGAAACCTGCCACTGCTACCAAGACAGCATGAAATGTTGGCCCCCGATCCGGGACCGGATCTGGTGGGGGGCAGACTCTCTCTCTTCGCTCAGGCTTGGGCAAGAGATGTTCTGGATCCTTGGACACTAGAAATAGTCTCCCAAGGTTATCTTCTGGAATTCAAGGGGCTTCCCCCAAGGGGGAGGTTCCACAGGTCTCAGTTGTCTTCAGACCACATAAAAAGACAGGCATTCTTACATTGTGTAGAAGACCTGTTAAAAATGGGAGTGATTCATCCTGTTCCATTAGGAGAACAAGGGATGGGGTTCTACTCCAATCTGTTCATAGTTCCCAAAAAAGAGGGAACGTTCAGACCAATCTTAGATCTCAAGATCTTAAACAAGTTTCTCAAGGTTCCATCGTTCAAAATGGAAACCATTCGAACAATTCTTCCTTCCATCCAGGAAGGTCAATTCATGACCACGGTGGATTTAAAGGATGCGTATCTACATATTCCTATCCACAAGGAACATCATCGGTTCCTAAGGTTCGCATTCCTGGACAAGCATTACCAGTTCGTGGCGCTTCCTTTCGGATTAGCCACTGCTCCAAGGATTTTCACAAAGGTACTAGGGTCCCTTCTAGCTGTGCTAAGACCAAGGGGCATTGCTGTAGTACCTTACTTGGACGACATTCTGATTCAAGCGTCGTCCCTTCCTCAAGCAAAGGCTCACACGGACATCGTCCTGGCCTTTCTCAGATCTCACGGATGGAAAGTGAACGTGGAAAAGAGTTCTCTATCTCCGTCAACAAGGGTTCCCTTCTTGGGAACAATAATAGACTCCTTAGAAATGAGGATTTTTCTGACAGAGGCCAGAAAAACAAAACTTCTAGACTCTTGTCGGATACTTCATTCCGTTCCTCTTCCTTCCATAGCGCAGTGCATGGAAGTGATAGGTTTGATGGTAGCGGCAATGGACATAGTTCCTTTTGCGCGCATTCATCTAAGACCATTACAACTGTGCATGCTCAGTCAGTGGAATGGGGACTATACAGACTTGTCTCCGAGGATACAAGTAAATCAGAGGACCAGAGACTCACTCCGTTGGTGGCTGTCCCTGGACAACCTGTCACAAGGGATGACCTTCCGCAGACCAGAGTGGGTCATTGTCACGACCGACGCCAGTCTGATGGGCTGGGGCGCGGTCTGGGGATCCCTGAAAGCTCAGGGTCTTTGGTCTCGGGAAGAATCTCTTCTACCGATAAATATTCTGGAACTGAGAGCGATATTCAATGCTCTCCAGGCTTGGCCTCAGCTAGCGAGGGCCAAGTTTATACGGTTTCAATCAGACAACATGACAACTGTTGCGTACATCAACCATCAGGGGGGAACAAGGAGTTCCCTGGCGATGGAAGAAGTGACCAAAATCATTCAATGGGCGGAGTCTCACTCCTGCCACCTGTCTGCAATCCACATCCCAGGAGTGGAAAATTGGGAAGCGGATTTTCTGAGTCGTCAGACATTACATCCGGGGGAGTGGGAACTCCATCCGGAAATCTTTGCCCAAATCACTCAACTGTGGGGCATTCCAGACATGGATCTGATGGCCTCTCGTCAGAACTTCAAAGTTCCTTGCTACGGGTCCAGATCCAGGGATCCCAAGGCGGCTCTAGTGGATGCACTAGTAGCACCTTGGACCTTCAAACTAGCTTATGTATTCCCGCCGTTTCCTCTCATCCCCAGGCTGGTAGCCAGGATCAATCAGGAGAGGGCGTCGGTGATCTTGATAGCTCCTGCGTGGCCACGCAGGACTTGGTATGCAGATCTGGTGAATATGTCATCGGCTCCACCATGGAAGCTACCTTTGAGACGAGACCTTCTTGTTCAAGGTCCGTTCGAACATCCGAATCTGGTCTCACTCCAGCTGACTGCTTGGAGATTGAACGCTTGATTTTATCGAAGCGAGGGTTCTCAGATTCTGTTATTGATACTCTTGTTCAGGCCAGAAAGCCTGTAACTAGAAAAATTTACCACAAAATTTGGAAAAAATATATCTGTTGGTGTGAATCTAAAGGATTCCCTTGGGACAAGGTTAAGATTCCTAGGATTCTATCCTTCCTTCAAGAAGGATTGGAAAAAGGATTATCTGCAAGTTCCTTGAAGGGACAGATTTCTGCCTTGTCTGTGTTACTTCACAAAAAGCTGGCAGCTGTGCCAGATGTTCAAGCCTTTGTTCAGGCTCTGGTTAGAATCAAGCCTGTTTACAAACCTTTGACTCCTCCTTGGAGTCTCAACTTAGTTCTTTCAGTTCTTCAGGGGGTTCCGTTTGAACCCTTGCATTCCTTTGATATTAAGTTATTATCTTGGAAAGTTTTGTTTTTGGTTGCAATTTCTTCTGCTAGAAGAGTTTCAGAATTATCTGCTCTGCAGTGTTCTCCTCCTTATCTGGTGTTCCATGCAGATAAGGTGGTTTTACGTACTAAACCTGGTTTTCTTCCAAAAGTTGTTTCTAACAAGAACATTAACCAGGAGATTATCGTACCTTCTCTGTGTCCGAAACCAGTTTCAAAGAAGGAACGTTTGTTGCACAATTTGGATGTTGTTCGCGCTCTAAAATTCTATTTAGATGCTACAAAGGATTTTAGACAAACATCTTCCTTGTTTGTTGTTTATTCAGGTAAAAGGAGAGGTCAAAAAGCAACTTCTACCTCTCTCTCTTTTTGGATTAAAAGCATCATCAGATTGGCTTACGAGACTGCCGGACGGCAGCCTCCCGAAAGAATCACAGCTCATTCCACTAGGGCTGTGGCTTCCACATGGGCCTTCAAGAACGAGGCTTCTGTTGATCAGATATGTAAGGCAGCGACTTGGTCTTCACTGCACACTTTTACCAAATTTTACAAGTTTGATACTTTTGCTTCTTCTGAGGCTATTTTTGGGAGAAAGGTTTTGCAAGCCGTGGTGCCTTCCATCTAGGTGACCTGATTTGCTCCCTCCCATCATCCGTGTCCTAAAGCTTTGGTATTGGTTCCCACAAGTAAGGATGACGCCGTGGACCGGACACACCTATGTTGGAGAAAACAGAATTTATGTTTACCTGATAAATTACTTTCTCCAACGGTGTGTCCGGTCCACGGCCCGCCCTGGTTTTTTAATCAGGTCTGATAATTTATTTTCTTTAACTACAGTCACCACGGTATCATATGGTTTCTCCTATGCAAATATTCCTCCTTAACGTCGGTCGAATGACTGGGGTAGGCGGAGCCTAGGAGGGATCATGTGACCAGCTTTGCTGGGCTCTTTGCCATTTCCTGTTGGGGAAGAGAATATCCCACAAGTAAGGATGACGCCGTGGACCGGACACACCGTTGGAGAAAGTAATTTATCAGGTAAACATAAATTCTGTTTTTGTACAGGCTTTGGTTCGTATCAAACCTGTCATTAAATCAATCTCTCCTCCTTGGAGTCTTAATTTGGTTCTGAGGGCTTTACAAGCCCCTCCGTTTGAACCTATGCATTCTCTGGACATTAAATTACTTTCTTGGAAAGTTCTGTTCCTTTTGGCCATCTCTTCTGCTAGAAGAGTTTCTGAGTTATCTGCTCTTTCTTGTGAATCTCCTTTTCTGATTTTTCATCAGGATAAAGCAGTGTTACGGACTTCATTTAAATTTTTACCTAAGGTTGTGAATTCTAACAACATTAGTAGAGAAATTGTTGTTCCTTCATTGTGTCCTAATCCTATGAATTCAAAGGAGAGATCTTTACATTCTTTGGATGTAGTAAGAAAGTTGAAATATTATGTTGAAGCTACTAAAGATTTTAGAAAGACTTCTAGTCTATTTGTTATCTTTTCTGGGTCCAGAAATGGTCAGAAGGCCTCCGCCATTTCTTTGGCGTCGTGGTTAAAGTCTTTAATTCATCATGCTTATGTGGAGTCGGGTAAATCCCCCGCCTCAAAGAATTACGGCTCATTCTACTAGGTCAGTTTCTACTTCCTGGGCGTTTAGGAATGAAGCTTCTGTTGATCAGATTTGCAAAGCAGCAACTTGGTCTTCTTTGCATACTTTTACTAAATTCTACCATTTTGATGTGTTCTTCTTCTGAAGTAGTTTTTGGTAGAAAAGTACTTCAGGCAGCTGTTTCAGTTTGATTCTTCTGCTTATAATTTCAGTTTTTTTCATTATTAAGATTAAAACTTTTCTTTTGGGTTGTGGATTATTATTTTTCAGCGGAATTGGCTGTCTTTATTTTATCCCTCCCTCTCTAGTGACTCTTGCGTGGAAGTTCCACATCTTGGGTATTTATTATCCCATACGTCACTAGCTCATGGACTCTTGCTAATTACATGAAAGAAAACATAATTTATGTAAGAACTTACTTGATAAATTCATTTCTTTCATATTAGCAAGAGTCCATGAGACCCACCCTTTTTTGTGGTGGTTATGATTTTTTTGTATAAAGCACAATTATTCCAATTCCTTATTTTTGATGCTTTTGCTCTTTTCTTATCACCCCACTTCTTGGCTATTCGTTATTTTTTTTTTTGATCCTGTAACCAGTAGAATGAATAAACTGCTGCTTACCTTTTAGCTTCACTTGCAATATGATTCTTAACACTTTTTGTACCCTGGGATGCTAGGAAGTGGCTCCTGTATAGTTCCCGCTATTGCTCATGTCCACCAACTTGGGCCACAGATAAGCAAAGACGATACACGCAAGTATTCAAGATCACTCGCCACGCCAAACACAGCAGCTTAAGTAGCTCCTGGTCTCCCCTCTGTCACAAAAAATGCTTCTATTATGGATTTTCAAAGGGGTGAATGTGCCCGTATTCTTTAAAAACAGAACAGTCGGTATAAATAATACATATTTTGTTTATTCATCCATAAGGTTAAAAATAGCAAAAATACTTAAATAAAATCAAAGCATGCTAGTAGTCTGACGCTTTTCGGCAATTAAATCAACCATACTTGTAGACTAATACGCTAACAACATCTCTAAAGCCTGTAGCTCACACATTATGTACCACCCTCATTCTTTCAACTCATTGGGAGCCGACACCCTAAATACTGCTCTAACTTCTTGGCGCTCTAAAAAATAATAATAAAAAATATCCGTAACCTCACATAATGCATATTATACAAATGAATATACACTTGGACATATGAACAACTCATGACTTAACCCCTACATATATACATATATAAAGCATATGTATTCTATATATTGTCAATTTATATATTTTTATATATTTTGAAGTTAGTGCTGTATTTAGGTGTCGGCACTCAATGAGTTAAAATAATTGGAACGTTGCATTTGTCTGAGCTACAGGCTTTTAAATGCAACAGAAGTTGTTGGCGTATTGGTCTGAGTACGGCTGATTTCATTGCTGAAATGCGACAGACTTGACTACTAGTATGCTTTTGATTTTGTTTCAAAGTATTTTTGCTATTTTTAATCTTCTGGATGAATTTATGGAAAAAACACACACTGCTTCCTAGTACTAGCACTGGAGCAACTACAACAAATACAATAGCTGTGGTTTGTCTCTGATCTATTTGTTATTATCTCAAATACAAACGGCTGCACTTAAGTTATATGGTATTTAATGTCTGACATTGTCATTAGTAATACCTTGACAGGATTGAACCGGGCACATTAATGGGCAAAGCCCCTGTCCATCACTGCAAATGAATGAGTTAACGGCACATATTGGCTCCTTCTCAGTTTCCTGTCCCTTTGTTACATTTGTTTGGCACCAAAACAATCTAAGCTAAATCCCCATGCATTTAGTTCTTTGTTCCTTTCCCATTTTGTTCCCAGTTTCATTTGGATAATTCTGTAGAATGCCCAAATCTGACACATACAAAATTTATGCAAATCCAAATGCACACGTCTAGTTGTAATATACTCAAACCAAGATTTTGCAGTAATTTGCCTACATATTGTACAGTACTAAATATAAATTTACTGGGTTTTAAAGGGGCTTTATTCTTGACTTACAACAGAACGTTGCATATTGTGCTAACATCCAAGGAAGGGTATAATATTCAACTTTTTTTTTTTTTTGCAATTCAGTGCTTAATATTTCTTGTAGAATCCAATCCACATGTAAAAACAGACTAATGTCATATCATTAAGCTTATTTTAAAAGGCCAAGATGGTGATATTAATCCAACATCTACAAACATTTTGCATTAATTAGCAGGAGGATGAAGCACTTAAGCAGGAGCAGGAACTGGATTACCTTTTGCACCAAATGAAGCACAATGCTACAGAATACTGCCTTGGCTTTAATGCATATGAAGAAAAAAACAAGGTTTGTTTTAAATTTTACACATGTACTGTCCAATATGTGTTTAATGTCCCTTTAATGTACAGGCACAGTTAAGACTAAATACATTTCATGCACCTCCCTTAAATCATAGGTACTGCCATTTTGGAAACTAGATTACACTGCAGGTATCCGAAGGAGAATTGCTGTACATGTGCAAAAAAGTCAGCACTGGAATGCAGTGAAATCTAGATTTCAGCGTGACAGCACCCATGACTAGAGGGAGGCAGAAAATAACCTTAATATGCTTATAAAAATGCATTTCGTTTTTTTTATTTTTTCCAATGGCATGGAGAGTACACAAATCCGTTCTAATTACTAGTGGGAATTCAACCCCTGGCCACCAGGAGGAGGCAAAGAACACTTTAAGTATCCTCCCACTTCCCACAATCGCTCAGTTATTCTTTGCCTTTGTACATCATGGAGGTGTGCCAAGATGGTGTTTGAAGATATTTAATCCTTTAATGGGTAGTTTCCCTGCAAGCAAGGATTGGGGCCATGCTGTGTCCATGTAATCCTCTTTAGTAAGAGTTATGGCGACTATTTAGCTGTTGTAATTCGGCAGGGTATTCCTTGCTTTTCTTCCAACATTTATGCTGGCGATATATACCAGGTTATAAATGTATTAATTATTATTCTTTAAAATAACCTCCAATTAAAATGTATATAGGAAACAATTGAAATTAATACTTATTCCTAAATTCTTGAGATTAGTTAAATTTATAAACCTTGAAATATATTAAGTAGACTGATTATGAATCAATTATGCACGCTTATTCCGTTACAATATTCTATATAACAGATCATAAAAAAATATATCTTTTAAATTAACTTTACTCACAATGAATCACATTAAAATACCACAATAAAATACCAGAGTATGGACCGTTAACTTAACAGTGTTTAGTATAACAAAATACTTGACACATCTTACTGGATCTCAATAGATTTAAGATAACTTTCAGACAAGTATAATTAAGCTACTTAGCCCACAAATTTATTTTCTTTTTAATGACACGAGTCCACGGATCATCTTAATTACTAATGGGATATTCACCTCCTGGTCAGCAGGAGGTGGCAAAGAGCAGCAGAGCTGATAAATATCGCCTCGCTTCACTCCCAACCCAGTCATTCTCTTTGCCTGCGTTAGTGTTAGGAAGTGGCAAAGTGAGGTGTTAGAAAATATTCTTCAATCAAGAGTTTATTATTTTTAAAGTGGTACAGGATTTTGCTGCTTTGTCCTAGGGTGTAGCCGTAGTCCATATCGGTCTCTTCAGTAGAGCTTTGATGGCTTTAGAGTAATGGGAACTTGTGGGACATAATTCTCACTGCGCCTCTCATATTTAATACTGCCCTAATTTCATATAGTCTGAGGGATATGACTCGGTCTTTGTTTTGCTACAGGTCGATGTGAGGAAGAGGACCTCTCAAACCTGTGAACTGCCTTGCTGTCAGGCAGTAATATGAGTTAAGTGCTTTTTTCCTTTTCTGGGGCAGACAGGACAAATTCAGCTCAGAAAAGTGGGCACACACTACTACCTTATGTATCTTATAAAGGGCTTTCATTATATGGGGAAGTTCACTTTATTTTCGGCACAATCTCTCATGGGCTGTAAGAGGGAGTGTTGGACAGCAACATGTTTTGGGGCTGGTCTGAGCGCTGGGGAGCTCTATAGGGCTAATTAGCCGAGGGGGCTATAGCCTCTTGGAGGATTACCTTTTCCACTACTCAGGGACTTTAAGTTACATGGATAAGTCTCTGATAAAGGCATATTAAGGGGCTTTGGTGGTTCCTTCTTCTTGGGGTTAATTTTTCCCCGGGAGAAGATGTTTAGGTTAAGTCACGCCCACGATGGGCGGTTCAGCTTTTCCCGCGCGCTCCTCTTCTGACGCCTTTCAGTGGAAGTTATTCTGGGGTGTAGAGGGGCTCTCCGGTCTGTGTGTTTCTAGGAGCGCAGGTTAGCTAATTACATGCATTCCTAGGACCGGGCTGCATCGATCGATTTCTGGCATCAATCCAGATCGTCCGTTGCGCTGGGGGAACTTCCTGGTCTGGTTAGGAACAGTGTGCAGTAAGGTAGGCGCCTCAGCGGGCTGCTGAGGTGTGGAGGTGACTGGGGGTTATATCTATTTAACTTTACTAAATTTACAGTGCGCAGTAAAATAGTTGCGCTTTTAAAATTTAAAGTCACAGTGAGGTTTTTTTTAATTTTACATTTCTTTCATGTAATTAACAAGAGTCCATGAGCTAGTGACGTATGGGATATACATTCCTACCAGGAGGGGCAAAGTTTCCCAAACCTTAAAATGCCTATAAATACACCCCTCACCACACCCACAAATCAGTTTTACAAACTTTGCCTCCAAGGGAGGTGGTGAAGTAAGTTTGTGCTAGATTCTACGTTGATATGCGCTCCGCAGCAAGTTGGAGCCCGGTTTTCCTCTCAGCGTGCAGTGAATGTCAGAGGGATGTGAAGAGAGTATTGCCTATTGAATGCAGTGATCTCCTTCTACGGGGTCTATTTCATAAGGTTCTCTGTTATCGGTCGTAGAGATTCATCTCTTACCTCCCTTTTCAGATCGACGATATACTCTTATATTTACCATTTCCTCTACTGATTCTCGTTTCAGTACTGGTTTGGCTTTCTACAAACATGTAGATGAGTGTCCTGGGGTAAGTAAGTCTTATTTTCTGTGACACTCTAAGCTATGGTTGGGCACTTTATTTATAAAGTTCTAAATATATGTATTCAAACATTTATTTGCCTTGACTCAGAATGTTCAACTTTCCTTATTTCCAGACAGTCAGTTTCATATTTGGGATTATGCATTGAATTATCATATTTTTTCTTACCTCAAAAATTTTTTTCCCTGTGGGCTGTTAGGCTCGCGGGGGCTGAAAATGCTTCATTTTATTGCGTCATTCTTGGCGCAGACTTTTTTGGCGCAAAAATTCTTTTCCGTTTCCGGCGTCATACGTGTCGCCGGAAGTTGCGTCATTTTTTGACGTTATTTTGCGTCAAAGATGTCGGCGTTCCGGATGTGGCGTCATTTTTGGCGCCAAAAGCATTTAGGCGCCAAATAATGTGGGCGTCTTTTTTGGCGCTAAAAAAATATGGGCGTCATTTTTGTCTCCACATTATTTAAGTCTCATTATTTATTGCTTCTGGTTGCTAGAAGCTTGTTCACTGGCATTTTTTTCCCATTCCTGAAACTGTCATTTAAGGAATTTGATCAATTTTGCTTTATATGTTGTTTTTTTCTTTTACATATTGCAAGATGTTCCACGTTGCAACTGAGTCAGAAGATACTACAGGAAAATCACTGCACAGTGCTGGAGCTACCAAGCTAAGTCTGCTATAAACTTTTGGTATCTGTTTTCTCCAGCTGTTATTTGTATTGCATGTCATGTCAAACTTATTAATGCAGATAAAATTTCCTTTAGTACTGTTACATTACCTGTTGCTGTCCGTCAACATCTAATTTTCAGAGTGTTCCTGATAACATAAGAGATTTTATTTTTTAAAATCCATTAAGAAGGCTATGTCTGTTATTTCTCCTTCTAGTATACATAAAAGTCTTTTAAAACTTCTCTTTTTTTCAGATGAATTTTTAAATGAACATCATCATTCTGATACTGATAATGGTTCTTCTGGTTCAGAGGTTTCTGTCTCAGAGGTTGATTCTGATAAATCTTTGTATTTGTTCAAGATGGAATTTATTCGTTCTTTACTTAAAGAAGTGTTATTTGCATTAGAAATAGAGGATTCTGGTCCTCTTGATACTAAATGTAAACGTTTAAATAAGGTTTTTAAATCTCCTGTAGTTATTCCAGAAGTGTTTTATCTCCCTGATGCTATTTCTGAAGTAATTTCCAGGGAATGGAATAATTTGGGTAATTTATTTACTCCTTCTAGACGTTTAAGCAAATTATATCCTGTGCCATCTGACAGATTAGAGTTTTTTGGGACAAAAATCCCTAAGGTTATGGGGCTGTCTCTACTCCTGCTAATGTACTACTATTCCTATGGCAGATAGTACTTCATTTAAGGATCCTTTAGATAGGAAAATTGAATCTTTTCTAAGAAAAGCTTACTTATGTTCAGGTAATCTTCTTAGACCTGCTATATTTTTTAGCGGATGTTGCTGCAGCTTCAACTTTTTGGTTAGAAGCTTTAGCGCAACAAGTAACAGATCATAATTTTATAGCATTATTATTATTCTATAACATGCTAATAATTTTATTGGTGATACCATCTTTTGATATCATTAGAGTTGATGTCAGGTATATGTCTCTAGCTATTTTAGCTAGAAAAGCTTTATGGATTAAACTTGGAATGCTGACATGTCTTCTAAGTCAACTTTGCTTTCCCTTTCTTTCCAGGGTAAATAATCATTTCGTTCCTTTCCTCACAACAAGGAACAAAAGCCTGATCCTTCATCCTCAGGAGCGGTATCAGTTTGGAAACTATTTCCAGTTTGGAATATATCCAAGCCTTATAGAAACCTATAGCCAGCTCCTAAGTATCTATGAAGGTGCGGCCCTTATTCCAGCTCAGCTGGTATGGGGCAGATTACGTTTTCTTCAAAGAAATTTGGATCAATTCCGTTCTTAATCTCTGGTTTCAGAAACATTGTTTCAGAAAGGTACAGAATTGGCTTCAAGTTAAGGCCTCCTGCTAAGAGATTCTTTTCTTTCCCGTGTCCCAGTTGACACAGCAAGGCTCAGCATTTCTGAAATGTTTCAGATCTAGAGTTGGCTGGAGTATTTATGCCAGTTCCAGTTCTGGAACAGGGGCTGGGGTTTTATTTTATCTCTTCATTGTACCAAAGAAGGTCAATTCCTTCAGACCAGTTCTGGATCTATCATTATTGAATCGTTATGTTAGGATACCAACATTCAAGATGGTTACTGTAGGACTATCCTGCCTTTTGTTTAGCAAGGGCATTATATGTCTACAATAGATTTACAGGATGTGTATCTGCATATTCCGATTCATCCAGATCACTTTTAGTATCTGAGATTCTCTTTTTAGACAAGCATTACCAGTTTTTTGGCTCTACTGTTTGTCCTAGCCTCAGTTCCAAGAATTTTTTTCAAAGGTTCTCGGTGCCCTTCTTTCTGTAATCAGAGAATAGGTTTTTGGTATTTCCTTATTTGGACGATATCTTGGTACTTGCTCAGTCTTCTCATTTTCGAAGAATCTCATACGAATCGACTTGTGTTGTTTCTTCAAGTTCATGGTTGGAGGATCAATTTACCAATCAGTTCATTGATTCCTCAGACAAGGGTAACCTTTTTAGGTTTCTAGATACATTCAGTGTCTATGACTCTGTCCTTGTCAGACAAGAGAAGTTTAACATTGATATCAGCTTGTCAAAACCTTCAGTCACAATCATTCCCTTTGGTAGCCTTATGCATGGAAATGTTGGGTCTTAGGACTGCCGCATCAGATGCGATCTCCTTTGCTCGTTTTCACATGCGACCTCTTCAGCTCTGTATGCTGAACCAATGGTGCAGGGATTACTCAAAGATATCTCAATTAATATCTTTAAACCGATTTTACGACACTCTCTGACATGGTGGACAGATCACCATCGTTTAGTTCAGGGGGCTTCTTTGTTCTTCCGACCTGGACTATAATCTCAACAGATACAAGTCTTACAGGTTGGGGAGCTGTGTGGGGGTATCTGACGGCACAAGGGGTTTGGGAATCTCAGGAGGTGAGATTTCCGATCAATATTTTGGAACTCCGTGCAATTTTCAGAGCTCTTCAGTCTTGGCCTCTTCTGAAGAGAGAGTTGTTCATTGTTTTCAGATAAGACAATGTCACAACTGTGGCATACATCAATCATCAAGGAGGGACTCACAGTCCTCTGGCTATGAAAGAAGTATCTCGAATTTTGGTTTGGGCGGAATCCAGCTCCTGTCTAATCTCTGCGGTTTATATCCCAGGTATGGACAATTGGAAAGCGGATTTTCTCAGTCGCCAAACGTTGCATCCGGGCGAATGGTCTCTTCACCCAGAGGTATTTCTTCAGATTGTTCAAATGTGGGAACTTCCAGAAATAGATCTGATGGCTTCTCATCTAAACAAGAAACTTCCCAGGTATCTGTCCAGATCCCGGGATCTTCAGGCGGAGGCAGTGGATGCATTTTCACTTCCTTGGAAGTATCATCCTGCCTATATCTTTCCGCCTCTAGTTCTTCTTCCAAGAGTAATCTCCAAGATTCTGAAGGAATGCTCGTTTGTTCTGCTGGTAGCTCCGGCATGGCCTCACAGGTTTTGGTATGCGGATCCTGTCCGGATGGCCTCTTGCCAACCGTGGACTCTTCCGTTAAGACCAGACCTTTTGTCTCGAGGTCCTTTTTTCCATCAGGATCTGAAATCCTTAAATTTAAAGGTATGGAGATTGAACGCTTGATTCTTGGTCAAAGAGGTTTCTCTGACTCTGTGATTAATACTATGTTACAGGCTCGTAAATCTGTATCCAGAGAGATATATTATAGAGTCTGGAAGACTTATATTTCTTGGTGTCTTTCTCATCATTTTTCTTGGCATTCTTTTAGAATACCGAGAATATTACAGTTTCTTCAGGATGGTTTAGATAAGGGTTTGTCCGCAAGTTCCTTGAAAGGTCAAATCTCTGCTCTTTCTGTTCTTTTTCACAGAAAGATTGCTATTCTTCCTGATATTCATTGTTTTGTACAAGCTTTGGTTCGTATAAAGCCTGTCATTAAGTCAATTTCTCCTCCTTGGAGTTTGAATTTGGTTCTGGGGGCTCTTCAAGCTCCTCCATTTGAACCTATGCATTCATTGGATATTAAATTACTTTCTTGGAAAGTTTTGTTCCTTTTGGCCATCTCTTCTGCCAGAAGAGTTTCTGAATTATCTGCTCTTTCTTGTGAGTCTCCTTTTCTGATTCTTCATCAGGATAAGGCGGTGTTGCGAACTTCTTTTGAATTTTTACCTAAAGTTGTGAATTCCAACAACATTAGTAGAGAAATTGTGGTTCCTTCATTATGTCCTAATCCTAAGAATTCTAAGGAGAAATCGTTGCATTCTTTGGATGTTGTTAGAGCTTTGAAATATTATGTTGAAGCTACGAAATCTTTCTGTAAGACTTCTAGTCTATTTGTTATCTTTTCCGGTTCTAGGAAAGGCCAGAAAGCTTCTGCCATTTCTTTGGCATCTTGGTTGAAATCTTTAATTCATCTTGCCTATGTTGAGTCGGGTAAAATTCCGCCTCAGAGAATTACAGCTCATTCTACTAGGTCAGTATCTACTTCCTGGGTGTTTAGGAATGAAGCTTCAGTTGACCAGATCTGCAAAGCAGCAACTTGGTCCTCTTTGCATACTTTTACTAAATTCTACCATTTTGATGTATTTTCTTCTTCTGAAGCAGTTTTTGGTAGAAAAGTTCTTCAGGCAGCGGTTTCAGTTTGAATCTTCTGCTTATGTTTTTTGTTAAACTTTATTTTGGGTGTGGATTATTTTCAGCAGGAATTGGCTGTCTTTATTTTATCCCTCCCTCTCTAGTGACTCTTGTGTGGAAAGATCCACATCTTGGGTAGTCATTATCCCATACGTCACTAGCTCATGGACTCTTGTTAATTACATGAAAGAAAACATAATTTATGTAAGAACTTACCTGATAAATTCATTTCTTTCATATTAACAAGAGTCCATGAGGCCCACCCTTTTTTGTGGTGGTTATGATTTTTTTGTATAAAGCACAATTATTCCAATTCCTTATTTTATATGCTTCGCACTTTTTTTCTTATCACCCCACTTCTTGGCTATTCGTTAAACTGATTTGTGGGTGTGGTGAGGGGTGTATTTATAGGCATTTTAAGGTTTGGGAAACTTTGCCCCTCCTGGTAGGAATGTATATCCCATACGTCACTAGCTCATGGACTCTTGTTAATATGAAAGAAATGAATTTATCAGGTAAGTTCTTACATAAATTATGTTTTTTTGTTAAATTTCAAGTTTTTGTCAGGACTTTATTAAGTGTGAACCATTAAGGATCAAGGGACTTTGCAAAATGTTCCTTGCTCGTTGTGTTTTAATGCTATTGTGGAACCACCAATACCTTTCTGTCCTTGTATTGAGATGACTAAGTTAAAAGGATAAGATTTTTTTCTGAGCCAACTTCTTCAAAGGTGGATGTTGTTCAGGAATCTAATGAAGAGTTACAGTATATGCCGCAACTTTCTCCTCAAGCGCTCCAAGTGTTACCGCCCTCACAGGCAGTGTCCTGCGTCTCCTCTGTAACTACCACTGGAGTTACTTTAAGACATTGCATCTCTCGTCTTCTACAATCTCTGATGCGCTGTCTGCTTTTCCCATGTTGCAGGGTAAACGTAAGAGGCAGACAAGCCATTCAGTAAGTGAGGTTTCTGATGCAATTGTTGCGGTTTCGGAGTCCTCCGCTCAGATGCCTGAGGAAGAAGCCGTGGTAGCATCTGAAGGAGAGATTTCAGATTCTGAAGGTGTACTTCCTCTCGCTGATACTGAAGTGGTATCATTTAGATTTAAGCTGGAACACCTCCATCTGTTGCTTAAGGAGGTCTTTGCTACTTTAGATGATAGCGACTCCACGGTAGTGGTTCTCCCTAAGAAATCCAGTAAGTTGAACAGATATTTTGAGGTTCCTTCCTCGACTGATGTATTTCCAGTTCCTGACCGAGCTTCTGAGATTATTGCTAAGGAGTGGGAGAGACCGGGTATTCCTTTTTTCTTAATCTCCTATTTTCAAGAAGTTTCCCATAGCCGACTCTATATCAAGCAGGCTTGGCAAACCGTACCTAAGGTGGAAGGGGCTATTTCCACTTTGGCTAAGAGAACTACTATTCCCATAGAGGATAGTTGTGCTTTTAAAGATCCTATGGACAAGAAATTAGAGGGCCTACTCAAAGATGTACGTACACCAGGGTCTACAATGGCAACCAGCTGTGTGCATTGCTACTGTCACCAGTGCGGCGGCATATTGGTTTGACGCCCTGTCTGATGCTATCAGAAAGGAGACCTCTTTGGATGAGATTCAAGATGGGATAAAAGCTCTTAAAATGGCTAATTCCTTTATCACAGATGCTTCCCTTCAAGTTATCAAACTGGGAGCCAAGATATCGGGTTTTTCTATCTTGGCCCGCAGAGCCTTATGACTGAAGCCTTGGTCTGTGGACGTATCTTCTAAATCCAAACTTTTGGCTATTCCTTATAAGAGAGAGACCTTATTTGGTCCTGGTCTATCTGAAATTATTTCTGACATCATGGGAGGTAAGGGTCATCTTGTCCCTCGGGATAAGAGAAATAAGACAAAAGGGCGTCAGAGTAATTTTGGTTCCTTTCGTAATTTCAAGGGAGATTCCTCATCTTCGGTTTCCAAACAAGAACAACCCAAGCCTGCTTGGAGATCCAGCCATCCTTGGAATAAGGGAAAACAGTCCAAGAAGCCTGCCATTGAATCCAAGTCAGCATGAAGGTCATGCCCCCGATCCGGAACTGGTAGGTGGCTGACTTTCCTTCTTAGCTTGAATCCGAGATGTTCAGGATCCCTGGGCATTAGAAATTGTGTCCCAGGGATACAGGTTGGATTTCAAAAGTTATCCTCCCAGAGGAAGGTTCCTACTTTCAAGGTTATCTGCAGACCAGACAAAAAGAGAGGCGTTCTTACATTGTGTAAGAGACCTCTCAGATCTAGGAGTGATTGCTCCTGTTCCATTATTGAAGCAGGTCAGGGTTTTTACTCCAATCAATTTGTGGTTCCAAAAATGGAGGGGACCTTCAGGCCCATTTTAGACCTAGAGTCTAAAAAATGTCCTCGGGTACCGTCCTTCAAGATGGAAACTATACGTTCCATTCTTCCTCCAAGAGGGTCAATTTATGACAACAGTGGAATTAAAGAACGCGTACTTGCATGTTCCCATTCACAAGAACCATCACAAGTTCCTAAGGTTCGCCTTTCTGGACAAGCACTTTCTGTTTGTGGATCTTCCTTTTGGTCTTGCCACTGCTCCCAGAGTCTTCACAAAGGTTCTGGGATCTCTGTTAGCGGTACTTTGTAATCGAGGCATTGCTGTGGCGCCCTATCTGGACGACATTCTAGTCCAGGCGCAGTCCTTCCATCTAGCGGAATACCACACGAGCATGGTGTTATCCATCCTTCATTCTCATGGGTGGAAGGTAAATTCACAAAAGAGTTCTCTTATCCCAAGTACAATGGTAACTTTCTTGGGAACTGTAATAGATTCTCTATCAATGAAGATCTTTCTGACAGAGGTCAGGAAATCAGATTATCGATACTTGCCAAGTCCTTCAGTCCACTCCTCGGCCATCAGTGGCTCAGTGCATGGAAGTAGTCAGGCTGATGGTGGCGGCAATGGACATCATCCCTTTTGCTCGGTTCAACCTCCGACCTCTTCAGTTTAGCATTCTCATACAGTGGAACGGAGATTATAACAATTTGTCTCCTCCAATACTACTGGAGCAGGAGACAAGGGATTATCTTCAATGGTGGTTGTCTCTGGATCATCTCTCCCAGGGAACCTGCTTTCACAGACCATCCTGGGCGATTGTGACAAGACACCAGCCTTCTGGGGTGGGGAGCGGTCTTGGGCTCTCTAAAGGCTCATGGAGTTTGGACTCGGTCAGAGTATGTTCTTCCTATAAACATCCTGGAGCTGAGAGCGATCTTCAATGCTCTTATGACCTGGCCTCAGTTAGCTTCGGTTCAGTTCATCAGGTTCCAGTCGGACAACATCACGTTTGTAGCTTACATCAATCATCAGGGAGGAACAAGGAGTTCCTTAGCGATGAGAGAGGTATCTAAGATAATTCAGTGGGTGGAAACTCACTCTTGTTGTCTGTCGGTGATCCACATCCCAGGGGTGAACTGGGAGGCGGACTTCCTGAGCAGGCAGACCTTTCTTCTGGAGGAGTGTGAACTTCATCCGGAAGGTTTTCCAGCCTGATCCGCAAGTGGGGTCAGCCGGAATTAGATCTCATGGCATTGCGTCAGAATGCCAAGCTCCCGAGATACGGATCGAGGTATAGGGATCCCCAGGCGGAAATAGATGCCTTGGCGGTTCCTTGGACCTTCCGTATAGCATACCTATTCCCTCCATTTGCTCTTCTTCCCCCGGTGATTGCTTGAAACAAACAGGAGAAGGCATCGGTGATACTCATTGCACCGGCCTGGTCTTGCAGGATTTGGTATGCAGATCTGGTGGACATGTCATCTCATCCACCTTGGAGTCTTCCGCTAAGGAAGGACCTTCTAATTCAAGGGCCCTTCCTTCATCCAAATCTAGTTTCTCTGAAGCTGACTGCTTGGAGATTGAACGCTTAATTCTGTTTAAGCTGGGTTTTTCTGAATCGGTCATTAAGACCATGATCCAGGCTTGTAAACCTGTGACCAGAAAGATTTATAAGATATGACGTAAATATCTATATTGGTGTTACTCTTGGAGTAGAGTTAGAATTCCTAGGATTTTGTCTTTTCTCCAAGAGGGTTTGGAGAAAGGATTATCGACAAGTTCTTTGAAGGGTCAGATCTCTGCTTTATCTATTTTGTTAAACGTCTGGCAGATGTTCCAGATGTTCAATCTTTTTGTCAGGCCTTTGTTAGGATCAGGCTTTTGTTCAAACCATTTACTCCTCCATGGAGTCTGAATTTAGTTCTTGATGTTCTCCAACGGCCTCCGTTTGAGCCTATGCATTCCCTAGATGTTAAGTTATCTTGGAAAGTTTTATTTCTTGTTGCTATTTCTTCTGCTCGTAGAGTCTCGGAACTCTGAGCATTGCAGTGTAAATCTCCTTACCTTATCTTCCATTCGGATAAGGTAGTATTGCGTACTAAGTTAGGATTTCTTCCTAAGGTTGTTTCTGACACGAACATTAACCAGGAGATTGTTGTTCCTTCCTTGTGTCCTAATCCTTCTCAGAAGGAACAGATTTTGGACGTGGTTGGTGCTTTAAAGTATTACCTACAGGCGACTAAAGAATTTCGTCAGTCTTCTTCTTTGTTGTTTTCTCAGGAAAACGTAAGGGTCAGAAAGCTACGGCTACTTCCCTTTCTTTTTGGCTGAAGAGTATCATCCGATTTGCATACGAGACTGCTGGACAACAACCTCCAGAGGGAGTTACGGCTCATTCCACGAGGGCTGTTGCTTCCTCATGGGCATTCAAAACAGAAGCTTCTGTGGAACAGATTTGCAAGGCTGCAACTTGGTATTCTCTTCACGCTTTTTCAAAGTTCTACAAATTTGATACTTTTGCCTCAGCCGAGGCAGCTTTTGGGAGAAAGGTTCTTCAAGCAGTGGTACCTTCCGTCTGACCTGAAACAACCTTATTTAGCTACAATAAGGCAAATTCCAAAATATATAGATAGCAATAACTGTAATTTATATTAAAGTACAAAATTATTTCTAGACTTTAATGTTTAATACCAGTGTATTTGCTACCCTTGGTCTAATATTAAATTCAAGAATAAATTCTCCTTTTAAATCACAACTACGATATAACTGTAGTCTTAGTATACCTTTTTGTTTAAAATATTAAAAATATAGAGCAGCAATATGTTGCCACATAACCAAATGAGTGTTCAGCTTACAGAATTTCTTGTGGGTCATCTAAGAAGAATTTAGTCCACTATTGTAAGGATACAGGCCTCAAAATTGTTATCGTCCTTTGTCCAAGAAAGTGTCCCAAAATGGCAGAGAATACACTGTACTTGGCACAAAACCTGTATATTTTTCTCTCCAAAAGTTTTATGCTTCTTGGAGTCTTTCCTTTGTCTAGTGTGTGTGGGACCTCTTATCGAAGATATAACCCCTCCTTTTCTTTAATCATTCCCACAAGAATTGGATAGGCCCTTACCGATGCTGGTCTGAATCGCCCTTGGATCTGAACATATCATTGGTTATTTGGGAGATGCCTCCCTGAGCGGCCAGATATCTTTTGGTTGCATTACCATTTCTGAACTATAGGTGGCAGCAGCCAACCAGAAATGCAGTTTTACCATCAACACTACTGCAGCCTAAATATCTCACCTTAAAATGTTTATTCCATATACTATAATTTATTGTATTAATAAACTTATCTGGTCACATATATGTTCCATCTAATATAATTTAGCATGCACAACAGGAGTATACCATTAGTTAGCAATTATACTCTTAATTATTGGTCTTCACAGAATCATAGCATTCAACATCCTGGCATTATATTGTATCTTAATATGAATACAGTATATTTCATGTATTTCTCATTTTTGAGTGCATGGACTTTGTTTATGACCAATATTCATAGGACATCTAGTTAGTTTATTACACGTCTGAAAAATAAACAGATGTTATTTGAAATAAGTCAAATATTAATAAATATCAATGCAGTTATTTTTGATTCATTATATCCAACACAGTATGTAACGTGATGTATCTCTTAGATCATTTTATATATCTGTCTCTGTCTCTGTCTCTGTGTGTCTCTGTGTGTCTCTGTGTGTCTCTGTGTGTCTCTGTGTGTCTCTGTGTGTCTCTGTGTGTCTCTGTGTGTCTCTGTGTGTCTCTGTGTGTCTCTGTGTGTCTCAGTACATCTAGGCAAGTATCCTTATGCTTTTCCCCAGAAATTCTTAATATACAATGTTTCCAATGCACAAGAGAATTGTGGGTAAGATTTGCAAATTAGATATGCAAATTCTCAGTTTTTTTGCTTCAAAAATACTGTTTTGACACAGCAATCCTTTTTAAGAGGATTATGACAGCAAACCAGAAATCACTCACTAGACAAGCCTGTTTCGTTCTTTTTGGAACTCATCAGTAGGAGATAGATTTCTGGTTGCTGCATTGATAAAGCTATCTCCTACTGATGAGTTCCAAAAAGAACGAAACAGGCTTGTCTAGTGAGTGATTTCTGGTTTCCTGTCATAATCCTCTTAAAAAGGATTGCTGTGTCAAAACAGTATTTTTGAAGCAAAAAAACTGAGAATTTGCATATCTTACCCACAATTCTCTTGTGCATTGGAAACATTGTATATTAAGAATTTCTGGGGAAAAGAAAGCGGGGATACTTGCCTAGATGTACTAATTTCCTATGCAAATATTTACATTGATTTAATTTTGAGACATGGAGGATTTTAATTTCAGTTTTTTGTCTACCCCCATAATTTTAATGAATTTTTGTATGTTTGTCTCCCCAGTGCAATGCATAGGCAGAAAATATTGTGATTTGACAGGGATATAATTTAACATGGTCTTCCTCTTAATTTGTTAGATGTAGATTTTTACCCAGTAGGTTATTTTTAATTCTTATCTTAACATTTTCTTGATTTTATTATGTGTATATATCTATATCTCAGATTTAAAAGTTGAAGTTTTAAATAATATATTTTTTTTTCCAATCCAAAGTAGTGGTTTGGGGATCTTTTGATGTTAAATCCAATGTGTTTTTGTTGAGTGCTAAGTGCGTGCCATTAGATGTTTTTTGTTCAGTGTGTGGAATTGTATTCTGTTATATTAAGACAATGGGCACCTCCCCACTAAGTTATTGCAAGATTGTTGAAAGTTTTATTGGAGGAGAAAGTGGTTTTAACAAACTGGTTCAATGTTCTGCATTGCTTTATATCCCCTGCTACCACTTTTCTTTCATGTAATTAGCAAGAGTCCATGAGCTAGTGACGTATGGGATATACATTCCTACCAGGAGGGGCAAAGTTTCCCAAACCTCAAAATGCCTATAAATACACCCCTCACCACACCCACAAATCAGTTTTACAAACTTTGCCTCCTGTGGAGGTGGTGAAGTTTGTGCTAGATTCTTCGTTGATATGCGCTCTGCAGCAGGTTGGAGCCCGGTTTTCCTCTCAGCGTGCAGTGAATGTCAGAGGGATGTGAGGAGAGTATTGCCTATTTGAATTCAATGATCTCCTTCTACGGGGTCTATTTCATAGGTTCTCTGTTATCGGTCGTAGATATTTATCTCTTACCTCCCTTTTCAGATCGACGATATACTCTTATATATACCATTACCTCTACTGATTCTCGTTTCAGTACTGGTTTGGCTTTCTACTACTTGTAGATGAGTGTCCTGGGGTAAGTAAGTCTTATTTTGTGACTCTAAGCTATGGTTGGGCACTTTTATATAAAGTTCTAAATATTTGTGTTTAAACATTTATTTGCCTTGATTCAGGATGTTCAATATTCCTTATTTCAGACAGTCAGTTTCATTATTTGGGATAATGCATTTGAATAATCAATTTTTTTCTTACCTTAAAATTTGACTTTTTTCCCTGTGGGCTTTTAGACTCGCGGGGGCTGAAAATGCTTCATTTTATTGCGTCATTCTTGGCGCAGACTTTTTTGGCGCAAAAATTTTTTTCTTTATTTCCGGCGTCATACTTGTCACCGGAAGTTGCGTCATTTTTGACGTTTTTTTTTGCGCCAAAAGTGTCGGCGTTACCGGATGTGGCGTAATTTTTGGAGCTAAAAGCATTTAGGCGCCAAATAATGTGGGCGTCTTTTTTGGCGCAAAAAAATATGGGCGTCATTATTGTCTCCACATTATTTAAGTCTCATTGTTTATTTGCTTCTGGTTGCTAGAAGCTTGTTCACTGGCATTTTTTCCCATTCCTGAAACTGTCATTTAAGGAATTTGATCAATTTTGCTTTATATGTTGTTTTTTCTATTACATATTGCAAGATGTCTCTGACCCTGAATCAGAAGATACTTCTGGAAAATCGCTGCCTGATGCTGGATCTACCAAAGTTAAGTGTATTTGCTGTAAACTTGTGGTATCTGTTCCTCCAGCTGTTGTTTGTAATGAATGTCATGACAAACTTGTTAATGCAGATAATATTTCCTTTAGTAATGTTACATTACCTGTTGCTGTTCCATCAACATCTAATATTCAGAGTGTTCCTGTTAATATAAGAGATTTTGTTTCTAAATCCATTAAGAAGGCTATGTCTGTTATTCCTCCTTCTAGTAAACGTAAAAGGTCTTTTAAAACTTCTAATTTTTCAGATGAATTTTTAAATGAACATCATGATTCTGTTTCAGAGGTTGATGCTGATAAATCTTCATATTTATTCAAAATGGAATTTATTCATTCTTTACTTGATACTAAATCTAAACGTTTAAATAAGGTTTTTAAATCTCCTGTACTTATTCCAGAAGTTTTTCCTGTCCCTGATGCTATTTCTGAAGTAATTTCCAGGGAATGGAATAATTTGGGTAATTCATTTACTCCTTCTAAACGTTTTAAGCAATTATATCCTGTGCCATCTGACAGATTAGAATTTTGGGACAAAATCCCTAAGGTTGATGGGGCTATCTCTACTCTTGCTAAACGTACTACTATTCCTACGGCAGATAGAACTTCCTTTAAGGATCCTTTAGATAGGAAAATTGAATCCTTTCTAAGAAAAGCTTACTTATGTTCAGGTAATCTTCTTAGACCTGCTATATCTTTAGCGGATGTTGCTTCAGCCTCAACTTTTTGGTTGGAAGCTTTAGCGCAACAAGTAACAGATCATAATTCTCATAGCATTGTTTATCTTCTTCAACATGCTAATAATTTTATTTGTGATGCCATCTTTGATATCATTAGGGTTGATGTCAGGTATATGTCTCTAGCTATTTTAGCTAGAAGAGCTTTATGGCTTAAAACTTGGAATGCTGATATGTCTTCTAAGTCAACTTTGCTTTCCCTTTCTTTCCAGGGTAATTATTTGGTTCACAGTTGGATTCTATTATTTCATCTGTTACTGGGGGGAAAGGAACTTTTTTACCACAGGATAAAAAATCTAAAGGTAAATTTAGGTCTACTAATCGTTTTCTTTCCTTTCGTCACAATAAGGAACAAAAGCCTGATCCTTCCCCTACAGGAGCGGTATCAGTTTGGAAACCATCTCCAGTCTGGAATAAATCCAAGCCTTTTAGAAAGCCAAAGCCAGCTCCCAAGTCAACATGAAGGTGCGGCCCTCATTCCAGCCCAGCTGGTAGGGGGCAGATTACAATTTTTCAAAGAAATTTGGATCAATTCGATTCACAATCTTTGGATTCAGAACATTGTTTCACAAGGGTACAGAATAGGCTTCAAGATAAGACCTCCTGCAAGAAGATTTTTTCTTTCCCGTGTCCCAGTAAATCCAGTGAAGGCTCAAGCATTTCTGAAATGTGTTTCATATCTAGAGTTGGCTGGAGTAATTATGCCAGTTCCAGTTCTGGAACAGGGGCTGGGGTTTTAATCAAATCTTTTCATTGTACCAAAGAATTCCTTCAGACCAGTTCTGGATTTAAAAATATTGAATCATTATGTAAGGATACCAACATTCAAAATGGTAACTATAAGGACTATTCTGCCTTTTGTTCAGCAAGGGCATTATATGTCCACAATAGATTTACAGGATGCATATCTGCATATTCCGATTCATCCAGATCACTATCAGTTTCTGAGATTCTCTTTCCTAGACAAGCATTACCAGTTTGTGGCTCTGCCGTTTGGCCTAGCAACAGCTCCAAGGATTTTTACAAAGGTTCTCGGTTCCCTGCTATCTGTAATCAGAGAACAGGGTATTGTGGTATTTCCTTATTTGGACGATATCTTGGTACTTGCTCAGTCTTCACATTTAGCAGAATCTCATACGAATCGACTTGTATTGTTTCTTCGAGAACATGGTTGGAGGATCAATTTACCAAAAAGTTCATTGATTCCTCAGACGAGGGTAACCTTTTTAGGTTTCCAGATAGATTCAGTGTCCATGACTCTGTCTCTGACAGACAAGAGACGTCTAAAATTGGTTTCAGCTTGTCGAAACCTTCAGTCTCAATCATTCCCTTTGGTAGCCTTATGCATGGAAATTCTAGGTCTTATGACTGCCGCATCGGACGCGATCCCCTTTGTTAGTTTTCACATGCGACCTCTTCAGCTCTGTATGCTGAACCAGTGGTGCAGGGATTATACAAAGATATCTCAATTAATATCTTTAAAACTGATTGTACGACACTCCGACGTGGTGGACAGACCACCATCGTTTAGTTCAGGGGGCTTCTTTTGTTCTTCCGACCTGGACTGTGATTTCAACAGATGCAAGTCTGACAGGTTGGGGAGCTGTTTGGGGGTCTCTGACAGCACAAGGGGTTTGGGAATCTCAGGAGGTGAGATTACCAATCAACATTTTGGAACTCCGTGCAATTTTCAGAGCTCTTCAGTCATGGCCTCTTCTAAAAGAGTCGTTCATTTGTTTTCAGACGGACAATGTCACAACCGTGGCAAATGTCAATCATCAAGGAGGGACTCACAGTCCTCTGGCTATGAAAGAAGTATCTCGAATACTGGTATGGGCAGAATCCAGCTCCTGTCTAATTTCTGCGGTTCATATCCCAGGTATAGACAATTGGGAAGCGGATTATCTCAGTCGCCAAACGTTACATCCGGGTGAATGGTCTCTTCACCCAGAGGTATTTCTCCAGATTGTTCAAATGTGGGGACTTCCAGAAATAGATCTGATGGGTTCTCATCTAAACAAGAAACTTCCCAGGTATCTGTCCAGATCCAGGGATCCTCAGGCGGAGGCAGTGGATGCATTGTCACTTCCTTGGAAGTATCATCCTGCCTATATCTTTCCGCCTCTAGTTCTTCTTCCAAGAGTGATTTCCAAGATTCTAAAGGAGTGCTCGTTTGTTCTGCTGGTGGCTCCAGCATGGCCTCACAGGTTTTGGTATGCGGATCTTGTCCGGATGGCCACTTGCCAACCGTGGACTCTTCCATTAAGACCAGACCTTCTATCGCAAGGTCCTTTTTTCCATCAGGATCTCAAATCCTTAAATTTAAAGGTATGGAGATTGAACGCTTGATTCTCAGTCATAGAGGTTTCTCTGACTCTGTGATTAATACTATGTTACAGGCTCGTAAATCTGTATCTAGGAAGATATATTATCGAGTCTGGAAGATTTACATTTCTTGGTGTTTTTCTCATCATTTTTCTTGACATTCTTTTAGAATTCCTAGAATTTTACAGTTTCTTCAGGATGGTTTGGATAAAGGTTTGTCTGCAAGTTCAGTGAAAGGACAAATCTCTGCTCTTTCTGTTCTTTTCCACAGAAAGATTGCTAGTCTTCCTGATATTCATTGTTTTGTAAAAGCTTTGGTTCGTATAAAACCTGTCATTAAGTCAATTTCTCCTCCTTGGAGTTTGAATTTGGTTCTGGGGGCTCTTCAAGCTCCTCCGTTTGAACCTATGCATTCGCTGGACATTAAATTACTTTCTTGGAAAGTTTTGTTTCTTTTGGCCATCTCTTCTGCTAGAAGAGTTTCTGAATTATCTGCTCTTTCTTGTGAGTCTCCTTTTCTGATTTTTCATCAGGATAAGGCGGTGTTGCGGACTTCTTTTAAATTTTTACCTAAGGTTGTGAATTCTAACAACATTAGTAGAGTAATTGTGGTTCCTTCATTGTGTCCTAATCCTAAGAATTCTAAGGAAAGATCGTTGCATTCTTTGGATGTAGTTAGAGCTTTGAAATATTATGTTGAAGCTACTAAAAATTTCCGAAAGACTTCTTGTCTATTTATCTTTTCCGGTTCTAGGAAAGGTCAGAAGGCCTCTGCCATTTCTTTGGCCTCTTGGTTAAAGTCTTTGATTCATCATGCTTATGTCGAGTCGGGTAAAACTCCGCCTCAAAGGATTATAACTCATTCTACTAGGTCAGTTTCTACTTCCTGGGCGTTTAGGAATGAAGCTTCGGTTGATCAGATTTGCAAAGCAGCAACTTGGTCTTCTTTGCATACTTTTACTAAATTCTACCATTTTGATGTGTTTTCTTCTGAAGCAGTTTTTGGTAGAAAAGTACTTCAGGCAGCTGTTTCAGTTTGATTCTTCTGCTTATAATTTCAGTTTTTTTCATTATAAGATTTAAACTTTGTTTTGGGTGTGGATTATTTTCAGCGGAATTGGCTGTCTTTATTTTATCCCTCCCTCTCTAGTGACTCTTGCGTGGAAGATCCACATCTTGGGTAGTCATTATCCCATACGTCACTAGCTCATGGACTCTTGCTAATTACATGAAAGAAAACATAATTTATGTAAGAACTTACCTGATAAATTCATTTCTTTCATATTAGCAAGAGTCCATGAGGCCCACCCTTTTTGTGGTGGTTATAATTTTTTTGTATAAAGCACAATTATTCCAATTCCTTATTTTATATGCTTTCGCACTTTTTTCTTATCACCCCACTTCTTGGCTATTCGTTAAACTGATCTGTGGGTGTGGTGAGGGGTGTATTTATAGGCATTTTGAGGTTTGGGAAACTTTGCCCCTCCTGGTAGGAATGTATATCCCATACGTCACTAGCTCATGGACTCTTGCTAATATGAAAGAAATGAATTTATCAGGTAAGTTCTTTCATAAATTATGTTTTTTCATTTGTTAACTTCATTTCGTTGAGAGCATACTGAAGTAGGCTATAGGTGTATGGAGTTGCAAACAATGCTACCATATAGATACTTGTAGGTACAGTAGCATGTACAAGTCTTGAGCATGAAATATGATGATCTGGAAAAGATCTAGTTTTTTTTTTTTATTGGATGTTCTTTTTAAATGTGTTTTTATTATTAAAAAAAAAAAACCTTCCATTTGTCTTGGACTAATACACTTGCATTTGCTATGATTTGGCTTGGCAAAAACAAATCTCATGACAGCAAGTGTATAGGTATATAACTTTTTTTTTGTTGTTGTACTATCTTTCAACCATTATTTTTGTTTTTACTTTCCATGTACAGGTTTTGACGCATTCATTTATGTATTTTTTTTTTCACACAGGACCAACAGAATAATTTGATAGAGGTGAGCAATAAAGGGAAAAAACGTCGTTCATCTACTCCTGACATGAAGTCTTCTAGCCGATACAAAAACTGGAATAATTTCTATGAAGATTTAGAATTCTCAGTTACTGACAGCATTTTCTCTCCAAATGATTCAAGGCTACAAGAGCAAACCTTTTATCCTGACGTGGTAAAGGAACTAAAGGAAATTTATGCTATTGAAGATAAGATTTCTGAAGAAAATCAGAAAATAAAGGAGTTCCGTGATTTAGAACACCTTGAAATTTCACAAGAACAGGAAGCCGTCTTTAACACAAGCAAAGAAAAACTCTCATTTCTGACCCAGCTTCAGCGGGAGAGACATGAAGTTGACAAATTAGAGCAAAGTTTATTTGAGGAGGAGTCAAAAAAGCATAAATATTTGAGAGAGAAAACTGAAGTGGCCAGAATTAAAAAATACTGTGCACTTTTTATGAAGGAAAAGCTGACTACAGATGTGTGCACACTTTTTCTAGACACAGGGTCCAATGCTAATGTGCAGTTAAAAGAAGCAAACCTCTCATTAAAAATGCATTCGGGAATAACTGAGAAAGATGATTCTGGGGCACCTGGCTTTGCTACACCTCAGGAAGAACGTGTGCACGGTCAGTCACAGGATAAAAGGATTGTTGAGGGCAGTGAAATGACTGGAGCACAGCCACAAAGTTCTGTACTGTGTAACTTTTTAAAACCTAGTTGCCCTGTTGGTTGCTCTTCAAAAGCAGAAAATATTTTTGTTAATGAGAGTCCTTCGTCAAGCTTTGGAATAGTCCCTACTATTAAAGCACATATATTAACGCACAAAGAGTGTATTGACTTTTCGAAACCTGCTGATACAGTTGTCAAGAAAAGTGAACCATGTCCTCCTTTGTATTCTAAAAAAGTGAGCTTTGGAAGCTGGAACAGTGAGAGTTTAAAGGACACTTATTTATGTAGCGATGAAGACATAAATACTGTGTGCATTGTGGAGAAATGTTTGCAAAAAGATGAAAAATCTTGTATGGATATCCTTTGCAATAAACCAGCTTCTGCTGTTTCTGACCTTGCGCTCTTAAATCAAGAAAATGACAAAATACTTAAAACAACAAATAGTGCAAAGGTTTCTTGTGTGCCTTATGTAAAAATATATTCAAACAGTCTCTTCCATGTCTCTGCAATGAAGGTAGGTGTTTATAAATATAAAGCCTGATATTCAAAATTTCTATTGACGCAGCTACAATTTGAATATAAAATTTTCAGTTGCAATGAACTCTGTTTGGTAAGTAGCTGATATGTTGGCTTTTTAAATTCCTCTTCCTCTATTTTGCTCCAGTGTCCTGTAATATAAAGTATATAGTGTATTAGCATAAAAGTCTAAATTGTATTATCAGGTATTTGTAGCGTGCTAACGGGTTTCACACATTTAACCATGTTTCATGTCCCTCCAAAAATATTTCTTTCATGTAATTAGCAAGAGTCCATGAGCTAGTGACGTATGGGATATACATTCCTACCAGGAGGGGCAAAGTTTCCCAAACCTTAAAATGCCTATAAATACACCCCTCACCACACCCACAAATCAGTTTTACAAACTTTGCCTCCTATGGAGGTGGTGAAGTAAGTTTGTGCTAGATTCTACGTTGATATGCGCTCCGCAGCAGGTTGGAGCCCGGTTTTCCTCTCAGCGTGCAGTGAATGTCAGAGGGATGTGAGGAGAGTATTGCCTATTTGAATGCAATGATCTCCTTCTACGGGGTCTATTTCATAGGTTCTCTGTTATCGGTCGTAGAGATTCATCTCTTACCTCCCTTTTCAGATCGACGATATACTCTTATATATATATATATATATATATATATATATATATATATATATATATATATATATATATATATATATATATATATATATATATATACCATTACCTCTGCTGATTTTCGTTTCAGTACTGGTTTGGCTTTCTACAACATGTAGATGAGTGTCCTGGGGTAAGTAAGTAAGCTTATTTTCTGTGACACTCTAAGCTATGGTTAGGCACTTTTTTATAAAGTTCTAAATATATGTGTTCAAACATTTATTTGCCTTGACTCAGGATGTTCAACATTCCTTATTTTCAGACAGTCAGTTTCATATTTGGGATAATGCATTTGAATCAATCATTTTTTCTTACCTTAAAAAATTTGACTTTTTCCCTGTGGGCTGTTAGGCTCGCGGGGGCTGAAAATGCTTAATTTTATTGCGTCATTCTTGGCGCAGACTTTTTTGGCGCAATTTTTTTTTTCTTTTTCCGGCGTCATACGTGTCGCCGGAAGTTTATTTTTAGCGGATGTTGCTGCAGCTTCAACTTTTTGGTTAGAAGCTTTAGCGCAACAAGTAACAGATCATAATTTTATAGCATTATTATTATTCTATAACATGCTAATAATTTTATTTGTGATACCATCTTTTGATATCATTAGAGTTGATGTCAGGTATATGTCTCTAGCTATTTTAGCTAGAAGAGCTTTATGGCTTAAAACTTGGAATGCTGATATGTCTTCTAAGTCTACTTTGCTATCCCTTTCTTTCCAGGGTAATAAATTATTCGGTTCTCGGTTGGATTCTATTATCTCAACTGTTACTGGAGGGAAGGGAACTTTTTTACCAAAGGATAAAAAATCTAAGGTAAATTTAGGTCTAATAATCGTTTCTCCAACATAGGTGTGTCCGGTCCACGGCGTCATCCTTACTTGTGGGATATTCTCTTCCCCAACAGGAAATGGCAAAGAGCCCAGCAAAGCTGGTCACATGATCCCTCCTAGGCTCCGCCTACCCCAGTCATTCTCTTTGCCGTTGTACAGGCAACATCTCCACGGAGATGGCTTAGAGTTTTTTAGTGTTTAACTGTAGTTTTTATTATTCAATCAAGAGTTTGTTATTTTGAAATAGTGCTGGTATGTACTATTTACTCAGAAACAGAAAAGAGATGAAGATTTCTGTTTGTATGAGGAAAATGATTTTAGCAACCGTCACTAAAATCCATGGCTGTTCCACACAGGACTGTTGAGAGCAATTAACTTCAGTTGGGGGAACAGTGAGCAGTCTCTTGCTGCTTGAGGTATGACACATTCTAACAAGACGATGTAATGCTGGAAGCTGTCATTTTCCCTATGGGATCCGGTAAGCCATGTTTATTACGATCGTAAATAAGGGCTTCAAAAAGGGCTTATTAAGACTGTGGACTTTTTCTGGGCTAAATCGATTCATTATTAACACATATTTAGCCTTGAGGAATCATTTTATCTGGGTATTTTGATATAATAATATCGGCAGGCACTGTTTTAGACACCTTATTCTTTAGGGGCTTTCCCAAAGCATAGGCAGAGCCTCATTTTCGCGCCGGTGTTGCGCACTTGTTTTTGAGAGGCATGGCATGCAGTCGCATGTGAGAGGAGCTCTGATACTTAGAAAAGACTTTCTGAAGGCGTCATTTGGTATCGTATTCCCCTTGGGGCTTGGTTGGGTCTCAGCAAAGCAGATACCAGGGACTGTAAAGGGGTTAAAGTTCAAAACGGCTCCGGTTCCGTTATTTTAAGGGTTAAAGCTTCCAAATTTGGTGTGCAATACTTTTAAGGCTTTAAGACACTGTGGTGAAAATTTGGTGAATTTTGAACAATTCCTTCATGTTTTTTCGCAATTGCAGTAATAAAGTGTGTTCAGTTTAAAATTTAAAGTGACAGTAACGGTTTTATTTTAAAACGTTTTTTGTACTTTGTTATCAAGTTTATGCCTGTTTAACATGTCTGAACTACCAGATAGACTGTGTTCTGAATGTGGGGAAGCCAGAGTTCCTTCTCATTTAAATAAATGTGATTTATGTGACAATGACAATGATGCCCAAGATGATTCCTCAAGTGAGGGGAGTAAGCATGGTACTGCATCATTCCCTCCTTCGTCTACACGAGTCTTGCCCACTCAGGAGGCCCCTAGTACATCTAGCGCGCCAATACTCCTTACTATGCAACAATTAACGGCTGTAATGGATAATTCTGTCAAAAACATTTTAGCCAAAATGAACACTTATCAGCGTAAGCGCGACTGCTCTGTTTTAGATACTGAAGAGCATGACGACGCTGATAATAATATTTCTGAAGGGCCCCTAACCCAGTCTGATGGGGCCAGGGAGGTTTTGTCTGAGGGAGAAATTACTGATTCAGGGAACATTTCTCAACAAGCTGAACCTGATGTGATTGCATTTAAATTTAAGTTGGAACATCTCCGCATTCTGCTTAAAGAGGTATTATCCACTCTGGATGATTGTGACAAGTTGGTCATCCCAGAGAAACTATGTAAAATGGACAAGTTCCTAGAGGTGCCGGGGCTCCCAGAAGCTTTTCCTATACCCAAGCGGGTGGCGGACATTGTTAATAAAGAATGGGAAAGGCCCGGTATTCCTTTCGTCCCTCCCCCCATATTTAAAAAATTGTTTCCTATGGTCGACCCCAGAAAGGACTTATGGCAGACAGTCCCTAAGGTCGAGGGAGCGGTTTCCACTTTAAACAAACGCACCACTATACCCATAGAGGATAGTTGTGCTTTCAAAGATCCTATGGATAAAAAATTAGAAGGTTTGCTTAAAAAGATGTTTGTTCAGCAGGGTTACCTTCTACAACCAATTTCATGCATTGTCCCTGTCGCTACAGCCGCATGTTTCTGGTTCGATGAGCTGATAAAGGCGGTCGATAGTGATTCTCCTCCTTTTGAGGAGATTATGGACAGAATCAATGCTCTCAAATTGGCTAATTCTTTCACCCTAGACGCCACTTTGCAATTGGCTAGGTTAGCGGCTAAGAATTCTGGGTTTGCTATTGTGGCGCGCAGAGCGCTTTGGTTGAAATCTTGGTCGGCTGATGCGTCTTCCAAGAACAAGCTACTTAACATTCCTTTCAAGGGGAAAACGCTGTTTGGCCCTGACTTGAAAGAGATTATCTCTGATATCACTGGGGGTAAGGGCCACGCCCTTCCTCAGGATCGGCCTTTCAAGGCAAAAAATAAACCTAATTTTCGTCCCTTTCGTAGAAACGGACCAGCCCAAAGTGCTACGTCCTCTAAGCAAGAGGGTAATTCTTCTCAAGCCAAGCCAGCTTGGAGACCAATGCAAGGCTGGAACAAGGGAAAGCAGGCCAAGAAACCTGCCACTGCTACCAAGACAGCATGAAATGTTGGCCCCCGATCCGGGACCGGATCTGGTGGGGGGCAGACTCTCTCTCTTCGCTCAGGCTTGGGCAAGAGATGTTCTGGATCCTTGGGCGCTAGAAATAGTCTCCTGGAATTCAAGGGACTTCCCCCAAGGGGGAGGTTCCACAGGTCTCAGTTGTCTTCAGACCACATAAAAAGACAGGCATTCTTACATTGTGTAGAAGACCTGTTAAAAATGGGAGTGATTCATCCTGTTCCATTAAGAGAACAAGGGATGGGGTTCTACTCCAATCTGTTTATAGTTCCCAAGAAAGAGGGAACGTTCAGACCAATCTTAGATCTCAAGATCTTAAACAAGTTTCTCAAGGTTCCATCGTTCAAGATGGAAACCATTCGAACAATTCTTCCTTCCATCCAGGAAGGTCAATTCATGACCACGGTGGATTTAAAGGATGCGTATCTACATATTCCTATCCACAAGGAACATCATCGGTTCCTGAGGTTCGCATTCCTGGACAAACATTACCAGTTCGTGGCGCTTCCTTTCGGATTAGCCACTGCTCCAAGGATTTTCACAAAGGTACTAGGGTCCCTTCTAGCTGTGTTAAGACCAAGGGGCATTGCTGTAGTACCTTACTTGGACGACATTCTGATTCAAGCGTCGTCCCTTCCTCAAGCAAAGGCTCACACGGACATTGTCCTGGCCTTTCTCAGATCTCACGGATGGAAAGTGAACGTGGAAAAGAGTTCTCTATCTCCGTCAACAAGGGTTCCCTTCTTGGGAACCATAATAGACTCCTTAGAAATGAGGATTTTTCTGACAGAGGCCAGAAAAACAAAACTTCTAGACTCTTGTCGGATACTTCATTCCGTTCCTCTTCCTTCCATAGCTCAGTGCATGGAAGTGATCGGGTTGATGGTAGCGGCAATGGACATAGTTCCTTTTGCACGCATTCATCTAAGACCATTACAACTGTGCATGCTCAGTCAGTGGAATGGGGACTATACAGACTTGTCTCCGAAGATACAAGTAAATCAGAGGACCAGAGACTCACTCCGTTGGTGGCTGTCCCTGGACAACCTGTCACGAGGGATGACATTCCGCAGACCAGAGTGGGTCATTGTCACGACCGACGCCAGTCTGATGGGCTGGGGCGCGGTCTGGGGATCCCTGAAAGCTCAGGGTCTTTGGTCTCGGGAAGAATCTCTTCTACCGATAAATATTCTGGAACTGAGAGCGATATTCAATGCTCTCAAGGCTTGGCCTCAGCTAGCGAGGGCCAAGTTCATACGGATTCAATCAGACAACATGACAACTGTTGCGTACATCAACCATCAGGGGGGAACAAGGAGTTCCCTGGCGATGGAAGAAGTGACCAAAATCATTCTATGGGCGGAGTTTCACTCCTGCCACCTGTCTGCTATCCACATCCCAGGAGTGGAAAATTGGGAAGCGGATTTTCTGAGTCGTCAGACATTACATCCGGGGGAGTGGGAACTCCATCCGGAAATCTTTGCCCAAGTCACTCAGCTGTGGGGCATTCCAGACATGGATCTGATGGCCTCTCGTCAGAACTTCAAAGTTCCTTGCTACGGGTCCAGATCCAGGGATCCCAAGGCGGCTCTAGTGGATGCACTAGTAGCACCTTGGACCTTCAAACTAGCTTATGTGTTCCCGCCGTTTCCTCTCATCCCCAGGCTGGTAGCCAGGATCAATCAGGAGAGGGCGTCGGTGATCTTGATAGCTCCTGCGTGGCCACGCAGGACTTGGTATGCAGATCTGGTGAATATGTCATCGGCTCCACCTTGGAAGCTACCTTTGAGACGAGACCTTCTTGTTCAGGGTCCGTTCGAACACCCGAATCTGGTTTCACTCCAGCTGACTGCTTGGAGATTGAACGCTTGATCTTATCGAAGCGAGGGTTCTCAGATCCTGTTATCGATACTCTTGTTCAGGCCAGAAAGCCTGTAACTAGAAAGATTTACCACAAAATTTGGAAAAAATATATCTGTTGGTGTGAATCTAAAGGATTCCCTTGGGACAAGGTTAAGATTCCTAGGATTCTATCCTTCCTTCAAGAAGGATTGGAAAAAGGTTTATCTGCAAGTTCCCTGAAGGGACAGATTTCTGCCTTGTCTGTGTTACTTCACAAAAAGCTGGCCGCTGTGCCAGATGTTCAAGCTTTTGTTCAGGCTCTGGTTAGAATTAAGCCTGTTTACAAACCTTTGACTCCTCCTTGGAGTCTCAATTTAGTTCTTTCAGTTCTTCAGGGGGTTCCGTTTGAACCCTTGCATTCCGTTGATATTAAGTTATTATCTTGGAAAGTTTTGTTTTTAGTTGCAATTTCTTCTGCTAGAAGAGTTTCAGAATTATCTGCTCTGCAGTGTTCTCCTCCTTATCTGGTGTTCCATGCAGATAAGGTGGTTTTACGTACTAAACCTGGTTTTCTTCCAAAAGTTGTTTCTAACAAAAACATTAACCAGGAGATTATCGTACCTTCTCTGTGTCCGAAACCGGTTTCGAAGAAGGAACGTTTGTTGCACAATTTGGATGTTGTTCGCGCTCTAAAATTCTATTTAGATGCTACAAAGGATTTTAGACAAACATCTTCCTTGTTTGTTTATTCCGGTAAAAGGAGAGGTCAAAAAGCAACTTCTACCTCTCTCTCTTTTTGGATTAAAAGCATCGTCAGATTGGCTTACGAGACTGCCGGACGGCAGCCTCCCGAAAGAATCACAGCTCATTCCACTAGGGCTGTGGCTTCCACATGGGCCTTCAAGAACGAGGCTTCTGTTGATCAGATATGTAGGGCAGCGACTTGGTCTTCACTGCACACTTTTACCAAATTTTACAAGTTTGATACTTTTGCTTCTTCTGAGGCTATTTTTGGGAGAAAGGTTTTGCAAGCCGTGGTGCCTTCCATTTAGGTGACCTGATTTGCTCCCTCCCTTCATCCGTGTCCTAAAGCTTTGGTATTGGTTCCCACAAGTAAGGATGACGCCGTGGACCGGACACACCTATGTTGGAGAAAACAGAATTTATGTTTACCTGATAAATTACTTTCTCCAACGGTGTGTCCGGTCCACGGCCCGCCCTGGTTTTTTTAATCGGGTCTGATAATTTATTTTCTTTAACTACAGTCACCACGGTACCATATGGTTTCTCCTATGCAAATATTCCTCCTTAACGTCGGTCGAATGACTGGGGTAGGCGGAGCCTAGGAGGGATCATGTGACCAGCTTTGCTGGGCTCTTTGCCATTTCCTGTTGGGGAAGAGAATATCCCACAAGTAAGGATGACGCCGTGGACCGGACACACCGTTGGAGAAAGTAATTTATCAGGTAAACATAAATTCTGTTTTTCGTTCCTTTCCTCACAACAAGGAACAAAAGCCTGATCCTTCATCCTGAGGAGCGGTATCAGTTTGGAAACCATTTCCAGTTTGGAATATATCCAAGCCTTATAGAAACCCAAAGCCAGCTCCTAAGTACCCATGAAGGTGCGGCCCTCATTCCAGCTCAGCTGGTATGGGGCAGATTAAGTTTTCTTCAAAGAAATTTGGATCAATTCCGTTTACAATCTCTGGTTTCAGAACATTGTTTCAGAAAGGTACAGAATTGGCTTCAAGTTAAGGCCTCCTGCAAAGAGATTTTTTTTCTTTCCCGTGTCCCAGTAAACCCAGCAAAGGCTCAGCATTTCTGAATTTTTTTTTTTTTCAGATCTAGAGTTGGCTGGAGTAATTATGCCAGTTCCAGTTCTGGAACAGGGGCTGGGGTTTTATTCTATCTCTTCATTGTACCAAAGAAGGTCAATTCCTTCAGACCAGTTCCGGATCTATCAATATTGAATCGTTATGTAAGGATACCAACATTCAAGATGGTAACTGTAGGACTATCCTGCCTTTTGTTTAGCAAGGGCATTATATGTCTACAATAGATTTACAGGATGCATATCTGCATATTCCGATTCATCCAGATCACTTTTAGTTTCTGAGATTCTCTTTTTAGACAAGCATTACCAGTTTTGTGGCTCTACCGTTTGGCCTAGCATCAGCTCCAAGAATTTTTTCAAAGGTTCTCGGTGCCCTTCTGTCTGTAATCAGAGAACAGGGTATTGTGGTATTTCCTTATTTTGGACGATATCTTGGTACTTGCTCAGTCTTCACATTTTCGCAGAATCTCATACGAATCGACTTGTGTTGTTTCTTCAAGATCATGGTTGGAGGATCAATTTACTAAAAAGTTCATTGATTCCTCAGACAAGGGTAACCTTTTTAGGTTTCCAGATAGATTCAGTGTCTATGGCTCTGTCTTTGTCAGACAAGAGAAGTCTAACATTGATATCAGCTTGTCAAAACCTTCAGTCACAATCATTCCCTTTGGTAGCCTTATGCATGGAAATTTTAGGTCTTAGGATTGCCGCATCGGATGCGATCTCCTTTGCTCGTTTTCACATGCGACCTCTTCAGCTCTGTATGCTGAACCAATGGTGCAGGGATTACACAAAGATATCTCAATTAATATCTTTAAACCGATTATACGACACTCTTTGACGTGGTGGACAGATCACCATCGTTTAGTTCAGGGGGCTTCTTTGTTCTTCCGACCTGGACTATAATCTCAACAGATGCAAGTCTTACAGGTTGGGGAGCTGTGTGGGGGTCTCTGACGGCACAAGGGGTTTGGGAATCTCAGGAGGTGAGATTACCGATCAATATTTTGGAACTCCGTGCAATTTTCAGAGCTCTTCAGTCTTGGCCTCTTCTGAAGAGTTGTTCATTTGTTTTCAGATAGACAATGTCACAACTGTGGCATACATCAATCATCAAGGAGGGACTCACAGTCCTCTGGCTATGAAAGAAGTATCTCAAATTTTGGTTTGGGCGGAATCCAGCTCCTGTCTAATCTCTGCGGTTCATATCCCAGGTATAGACAATTGGGAAGCGGATTATCTCAGTCGCCAAAAGTTGCATCCGGGCGAATGGTCTCTTCACCCAGAGGTATTTCTTCAGATTGTTCAATTGTGGGAACTCCCAGAAATAGATCTGATGGCTTCTCATCTAAACAAGAAACTTCCCTGGTATCTGTCCAGATCCCGGGAGCCTCGGGCTGGGGCAGTGGATGCATTATCACTTCCTTGGAAGTATCATCCTGCCTATATCTTTCCGCCTCTAGTTCTTCTTCCAAGAGTATTCTCCAAGATTCTAAGGAATGCTAGTTTGTCCTGCTGGTAGCTCCAGCATGGCCTCACAGGTTTTGGTATGCGGATCTTGTCCGGATGGCCTCTTGCCAGCTGTGGACTCTTCCGTTAAGACCAGACTTTCTGTCGCAAGGTCCTTTCTTCCATCAGGATCTCAAATCCTTAAATTTTAAGGTATGGAGTTTGAACGCTTGATTCTTGGTCAAAGAGGTTTCTCTGACTCTGTGATTAATACTATGTGACAGGCTCGTAAATCTGTATCTAGAGAGATATATTATAGAGTCTGGAAGACTTATATTTCTTAGTGTCTTTCTCATCATTTTTCTTGGCATTCTTTTTGAATACCGAGAATTTTTCAGTTTCTTCAGGATGGTTTAGATAAAGGTTTGTCCGCAAGTTCCTTGAAAGGACAAATCTCTGCTCTTTCTGTTCTTTTTCACAGAAAGATTGCTAATCTTCCTGATATTCATTGTTTTGTACAAGCTTTGGTTCGTATAAAACCTGTCATTTAGTCAATTTCTCCTCCTTGGAGTTTGAATTTGGTTCTGGGGGCTCTTCAAGCTCCTCCTTTTGAACCCATGTATTCTTTGGTCATTTAAATTACTTTCTTGGAAAGTTTTGTTTCTTTTGGCCATCTCTTCTGCCAGAAGAGTCTCTGAATTATCTGCTCTTTCTTGTGAGTCTCCTTTTCTGATTTTTCATCAGGATAAGGCGGTGCTGCAAACTACTTTTGAATTTTTTACCTAAGGTTGTGAATTCTAACAACATTAGTAGAGAAATTGTGGTTCCTTCATTATGTCCTAATCCTATGAATTCTAAGGAGAAATCATTGCATTCTTTGGATGCTGTTAGTAACTTCAACATAATACAAAGCTCTAAGTCTTTCCGAAAGACTTCTAGTCTATTTGTCATCTTTTCCGGTTCTAGAAAAGGCCAGAAAGCTTCTGCCATTTCTTTGGCATCTTGGTTGAAATCTTTATTTCATCATGCCTATGTCGAGTCGGGTAAAACTCCGCCTCGAAGGATTACAGCTCATTCTACTAGGTCAGTTTATACTTCCTGGGCGTTTAGGAATGAAGCTTCGGTTGATCAGATTTGCAAAGCAGCAACTTGGTCCTCTTTGCATACTTTTATTAAATTCTACCATTTTGATGTGTTTTCTTCTTCTGAAGCAGTTTTTGGTAGAAAAGTACTTCAGGCAGTGGTTTCAGTTTGAATCTTCTGCTTATGTTTTCATTAAACTTTATTTTGGGTGTGGATTATTTTCAGCAGGAATTGGCTGTCTTTATTTTCTCCCTCTCTCTAGTGACTCTTGCGTGGAAAGATCCACATCTTGGGTAGTCATTATCCCATACGTCACTAGCTCATAGACTCTTGCTAATTACATGAAAGAAAACATAATTTATGTAAGAACTTACCTGATAAATTCATTTCTTTCATATTAGCTAGAGTCCATGAGGCCCACCCTTTTTTTGTGGTGGTTATGATTTTTTTTTGTATAAAGCACAATTATTCCAATTCCTTATTTTTTATGCTTTCGCACTTTTTTCTTATCACCCCACTTCTTGGCTATTCGTTAAACTGATTTGTGGGTGTGGTGAGGGGTGTATTTATAGGCATTTTAAGGTTTGGGAAACTTTGCCCCTCCTGGTAGGAATGTATATCCCATACGTCACTAGCTCATGGACTCTTGCTAATATGAAAGAAATTAATTTATCAGGTAAGTTCTTACATAAATTATGTTTTTTGGGTTATAAGGGAAAAACAATGCTTATGATGGATTAACTCTGCATGAGAAATTGAAGTGTATTCTGGATTTAAATTTATTTTTAGAATAGTACAATGTAACCTTTCTTTCTCTTGTAAGATGTATCAAGTCCACGGATTCATCCTTACTTGTGAGATATTCTCCTCCCCTACAGGAAGTGGCAGAGAGAGCACCCACAGCAGAGCTGCCTATATAGCTCCCCCCTTAGCTCCACCCCCCAGTCATTCTCTCTGCCTGCTTAACTGCTAGGAAGGGCAAAGAGGATGTTAGATTTCCGTCAACATCTTCATTGTTTGTTGTTTGTTCTGGTAAGCGGAGAGGTCAGAAGGCTAGGGCTACCTCTTTCTTTTTGGCTGAAAAGCATCATCCGTTTGGCCTATGAGACTGCTGGGCAGCAGCCTCCTGAAATAATTACTGCTCATTCTACTAGAGTGGTGGCTTCCACATGGCTTTTAAAAATGAGGCTTCTGTTGAACAGATTTGTAATGCGGCGACTTGGTCTTCGCTTCATACTTTTTCAAAATTTTACAAATTTGATACTTTTTCTTCTTCGGAGGCTATTTTTGGGGGAGAGGTTCTACAAGCAGTGGTGCCTTCCGTTTAAGGTCCCTGTCTTGTCCCTCCCTTCATCCGTGTCCTAAAGCTTTGGTATTGGTATCCCACAAGTTAGGATGAATCCGTGGACTTGATACATCTTACAAGAGAAAACATAATTTATGCTTACCTGATAAATGTATTTCTCTTGTGATGTATCGAGTCCACGGCCCGCCCTGTTTATTAAGACAGATATAGATATAGATATATATATAATTATTTTTAAACTTTCAGTCACCACTGCACCCTATAGTTTCTCCTTTTTCATCCTAGCCTTCAGTTGAATGACTGGGGGGTGGAGCTAAGGGGGGAGCTATATAGGCAGCTCTGCTGTGGGTGCTCTCTTTGCCACTTCCTGTAGGGGAGGAGAATATCCCACAAGTAAAGATGGATCCGTGGACTCGATACATCACAAGAGAAATTTATCAGGTAAGCATAAATTATGTTTTTTCTTTCATGTAATTGGCAAGAGTCCATGAGCTTGTGACGTATGGGATATACAATCCTACCAGGAGGGGCAAAGTTTCCCAAACCTCAAAATGCCTATAAATACACCCCTCACCACACCCACAATTCAGTTTTACAAACTTTGCCTCCTATGGAGGTGGTGAAGTAAGTTTGTGCTAAGATTTCTACGTTGACATGCGCTTCTCAGCATTTTGAAGCCCGATTCCTCTAAGTACAGCGAATATCAGAGGGACGTGGAGAGTATCACCTATTGCATGCAATGATTTTCCTAACGGGGGTCTTTTTCATAGGTTCTCTGTTATCGGTCGTAGAGATTCATCTCCTACCTCCCCTTTTCAGATCGACGATATACTCTTATACCATTACCTCTACTGATAACTTTCAGTACTGGTCTGGCTATCTGCTATATGTGGATGGGTGTCTTTTGGTAAGTATGTTTTTATTTCTTAAGACACCTCAGCTATGGTTTGGCACTTAATGCATTTATATAAAGTTCTAAATATATGTATTGTACTTATATTTGCCATGAGTCGGGTTCATGCATTTCCTTTTGCAGACTGTCAGTTTCATATTTGGGAAAAGTTAATATTAAGAAATATTTTTCTTACCTGGGGTTTAGTCTTTTTTTCAATTGACTACTTTGTTTCAAATTGCGGGCTGACTTAGGCTCGCGGGTGCGCCAAATGCTAGACTTTATTGCGTCATTCTTGGCTCGAGAATTTTTTGCCGCGAAAGGCACGTCCGTTGACGCACGTTTGTCATTTCCGGCGTCTTAATTGACGCAGAGGTTTCACACAGGATTGCGTCAGTGACAAGAGTCATTTCCGGACATGGTTGGCGCCAAAAAAATTTCAGTTACATTGTGCGTAATACTTGGCGCCAAATTTTTTTCATTATTTATTGCCCCATTGCTTTTGCCTCTTGCCTTTTTCTATGTCAGAGGGCTATGCTATTTGCATTTTTTCCCATTCCTGAAACTGTCATAAGGAAATTGATCATTTTGCTTTATATGTTTTTTCTTTTACATTTTGCAAGATGTCTCAATCTGATCCTGCCTCAGAAGTATCTGTTGGAACTTTGCTGCATGACATTGGTTCTTCCAAAGCTAAGTGCATTTGTTGTAAAATTGTTGATTATATCTCCTAATGTCATTTGTATTAGTTGTCATGATAAACTTTTACATGCAGATAGTGTGTCCATCAGTAAAAGTACATTGCCGGTTGCAGTTCCTTCAACTTCTAATGTACATGATATACCTATGAATTTTAAAGAATTTGTTACTGATTCTATTCAGAAGGCTTTGTCTGCATTTCCACCTTCTAACAAGCATAAGAGGTCTTTTAAAACTTCTCATAAAGTTGATGAAATTTCAAATGACGGATAACATAATGAATTATCCACCTCTGATGAGGATCTATCTGATTCAGAATATTCTTCCTCATATATTGACACTGACAAATCTACTTATTTATTTAAAATGGAGTATATGCGTTCTTTGTTAAAAGAAGTGTTAATTACTTTGGATATTGAGGAAGCTAGTCCTCTTGATATTAAATGCTGTTTTTAAACCTCCTGTGGTTACTCCAGAGGTTTTAACTATTCCTGATATGATTTCTAAGGAATGAAATAAGCCGGGTACTCCTTTTAATCCTTCTGCAAGGTTTAAAAAATTGTATCCTTTACCAGCAATTTCAATAGAGTTTTGCGAAAAGATCCCCAAAGTTGATGGGGCTATTTCTACTCTTGCTAAACGAATCACTATTCCTATGGAAGATAGTACTTCCTTTAAAGATCCTTTAGATAGGAAGCTTGAATCTTATCTAAGGAAAGCCTATTTATATTCAGGTCATCTTTTAGGCCTGCAATTTCTTTGGCTGATTTTATAGCTGCTTCAACTTTTTGGTTGGAGAATTTAGCACAAGAAGAATTGGATTCTGACTTGTATAGCATTGTTCGTTTACTACAACATGCTAATCATTTTATTTGTGATGCCATTTTTGATATCAAAATTGATGTTAGATCCATGTCTTTAGCTATTTTAGCTAGAAGAGCTTTGTGGCTTAAATCTTGGAATGCTGATTTGACATCTAAGTCTAGATTATTATCTTTCTTTCCAAGGTAATAATTTATTTGGTTCGCAGTTGGATTCTGTTATTTCAACTGTTACTGGGGGGAAGGGAGTTTTTTTGCCTCAGGATAAAAAACCTAAGGGTAAATCTAAGGCTTCTAATCCTTTTCGTTCCTTTCGTCAAAATAAGGAACAAAAACCTAATCCTTCCCCCAAGGAATCTGTTTCCAATTAGAAGCATTCCTCAAATTGGAATAAATCCAAGCCTTTTAAGAAGCCAAAGTCAGCCCCTAAGTCCGCATGAAGGTGCGGCCCTCATTCCAGCTCAGCTGGTAGGGGGCAGATTAAGGTTTTTCAAGGAAGTTTGGGCAATTTCTGTCCAAAATCAATGGATTCAGAGTATTGTCTCTCAGGGGTACCGAATAGGATTCAGAGTAAGACCTCCTGTGAGAAGATTTTTTTTTTCTCGCGCATCCCAGTGAATCCAGTAAAAGCCCAGGCTTTCCTGAAGTGTTTCAGGCCTGGAGGTTTCAGGGGTAATCATTCCGGTTCCTTTTCAGGAACAAGGTCTGGGGTTTTATTCAAATCTATTCATTATCCCAAAGAAAGAAAATTCTTTCAGACCAGTTCTGGATCTGAAAATTTTGAATAGCTATGTAAGAGTACCAACTTTCAAGATGGTGACTATAAGGACTATTCTGCCTTTTGTTAAGCAAGGACATTATATGTCTACAATAGACTTGCAGGATGCATACCTTCATATTCTGATTCATCCAGAACATTATCAGTTCCTGAGATTCTCTTTGCTAGACTAGCATTACCAATTTGTTGTTCTTCCATTTGGCCTAGCAACAGCTCCAAGAATCTTTTCAAAGGTTCTGGGTGTCCTACTCTCTGTAATCAGAGAACAGGGTATTGCGGAGTTTCCTTATTTGGATGATATCTTGGTACTAGCTCAGTCTTTACGTGCTGCAGAATCTCACACAAATCAACTACTGTTTCTTTGAAAACATGGTTGGAGGATCAATTTACCAAAAAGTTTTTTGATTCCTCAGACAAGGGTCACCTTTTTAGGTTTCCAGATAGATTCAGTGTCCATGACTCTGTCTCTAACAGACAAGAGATGTTTGAAATTGGTTGCAGCATGTCGGCACCTTCAGTCTCAGTCATTCCCTTCAGTGGCTATGTGCATGGAAGTTTTAGGCTTCATGACTGCAGCATCGGACGCAATTCCTTTTGCTCCGTTTCACAAGACCTCTCCAGCTTTGCATGTTGAGTCAATGGTGCCGGGATTATACAAAGATATCACAATTAATATCCTTAAATCCCAATGTTCGACACTCTGATGTGGTGGTTAAATCGCCAGCGTTTAGTTCAAGGGGCCTCTTTTGTTCGGCCAACCTGGACTGTGATCACAACAGATGCGAGTCTTTCAGGTTGGGGAGCTGTCTGGGGGATCTCTAACAGCACAAGGGGTTTGGAAATATCAAGAGGCAAGATTACCAATCAATATTTTAGATTCTCAGAGCTCTTCAGTTTTGGCCTCTGTCGAAGAGAGAACCGTTCATTTGTTTTCAGACAGACAATAGCACAACGGTGGCATATGTCAATCATCAGGGTGGGACTCGCAGTCCCCATACTATGAAAGAAGTATCTCGGATACTTGTTTGGGAGGAATCCAGCTCCTGTCTAATTTCTGTGGTTCATATTCCAGGTGTAGACAATTGGGAGGTGGATTATCTCAGCTGTCACTTTACATCCAGGGGAGTGGTCTCTCCATCCGGATGTGTTTTCTCAGATTGTTCAGATGTGGGGGCTTCCAGAAATAGATCTCATGGCCTCTCACCTAAACAAGAAACTTCCCAGATACCTGTCCAGGTCCAGGGATGTTCAGGCGGAAGCAGTGGATGGGCTGACACTTCCTTGGTGTTATCATCTTGCTTACATTTTCCCGCCTCCTAGTTCTTATTCCAAGAGTGATATCCAAAATCATCATGGAACAGTCGTTTGTATTGCTGATGGCTCCAGCATGGCCACATAGGTTTTGGTATGCGGATCTTGTTCGGATGTCCTGTTGCCAACCTTGGCCACGTCCGTTAAGGCCGGACCTACTGTCTCAAGGTCAGTTTTTCCATCAGGATCTCAAATTATTAAATTTGAAGTTATGGAAATTGAACGCTTAGTACTAAGTCATAGAGGTTTCTCTGACTCAGCAATTAATACTATGTTACAAGCTCGTAAATCTGTCTCTAGGAATATTTATTATTGAGTTTGGAAGACTTACATTTCATGGTGTTCTTCTCATAAATTCTCTTGGCTTTCTTTTAGCATTCCTAGAATTTTACAGTTTCTCCAGGATGGTTTGGATAGGGGTTTGTCTGCAAGTTCCTTGAAGGGATAAATCTCTGCTCTTTTGGTTTTATTTCACAGAAAGATTGCTAATCTTCCTGATATTCACTGTTTTGTACAGGCTTTAGTTCGTATTAAGCCTGTCATTAAATCAATTTCTCCTCCTTGGAGTCTTAATTTGGTTTTGAATGCGTTACAGGCTCCTCATTTTGAGCCTATGCATTCTTTGGATATTAAATTATTTTCTTGGAAAGTGTTGTTCCTTTTGGCTATCTCTTCTGCTAGAAGAGTTTCTGAGCTTTCTGCTCTTTCTTGTGAATCTCCTTTTTCTGATTTTTCATCAGGATAAGGCGGTTTTGCGGACTTCATTTGAATTTTTACCTAAGGTTGTGAATTCTAACAACATAAGGAAGGGACAACAGTTTCTCTACTAGTCTTCTAATCCTAAGAATCCTTTGGAAAGATCCTTGCATTCTTTGGATGTGGTGAGAGCTTTGAAATATTATGTTGAAGCTACTAAAGATTTCAGGAAGACTTCTAGTCTATTTATAATATTTTCTGGTCCTAGGAAAGGTCAGAAGGCCTCTATTTCCTTGGCCTCTTGGTTAAAGCTTTTGATTCATCAAGCTTATTTGGAGTCGGGTCGAGCCCCGCCTCAGAATTACAGCTCATTCTACTACATCAATCTCCACTTCGTGGGCTTTTAAGAATGAAGCTTCAGTTGATCAGATTTGCAAAGCAGCGACTTGGTCTTCTTTGCATACATTTACTAAATTCTACCGTTTTGATGTATTTGCTTCTTCTGAAGCCGTTTTTGGTAGAAAAGTTCTTCAGGCAGCTGTTTCAGTTTGATTCTTCTGCTGATTTAAGTTTTTCTTTTCTTAAGAATAATTTATATTTTGGGTTGTGGATTATTTTTTCAGCATTTGGCTGTTTATTTTTATCCCTCCCTCTCTAATTTATGTAAGAACTTACCTGATTCATTTTTTTCATATTGGCAAGAGTCCATGAGGCCCATCCTTTTTATGGTGGTGATTTTTTTGTATAAAGCACAATTATTTACAAATTCCTTTGTTGCTTTTTACTCCTTTCTTTATCACCCCACTACTTGGCTATTCGTTAAAACTGAATTGTGGGTGTGGTGAGGGGGGTGTATTTATAGGCATTTTGAGGTTTGGTAAACTTTGCCCCTCCTGGTAGGATTGTATATCCCATACGTCACTAGCTCATGGACTCTTGCTAATATGAAAGAAATGAATTTATCAGGTAAGTTCTTACATAAATTATGTTTTTTCTTTTTTTGTTTCTTCCAGCCTACTGACTACAGCAGCCCTATAATACTGGACATAGACTCTGGACTGATGAAGGCAGGCTTTTCCAGTGAGGATTTGCCCAACACAATTTTTCCTACTGTAATTGGCCAGCCGAAAAATAAGGTGTCTTTATTTTTGCTTTTTTATAAATAGATATGCAAGTGAGGAAGTGTTTTTAAAAGATTAAATAAAATGTCTTATCTGTCAGGACAAATGGCTATAGAAAACTGGTCTACTGTATATAACACTGTTTATTTGGCTACTGCAATTGGAGGAGGGAAAGTATGTCAATTGAAACTCCAGCAATTTTATTTCAAAAGATGGTGAGAGTCCACGAGCCATTACATGTAACATTAAAGTCCAGCCCTGCAAATGGAGCAAAACACCATATACAACAGCTTTAATCCCTCCTACTTTCCCATAATTCCTTAGTCATTATTTTGCTTTCAGTAACATACACCAGATAACACTACATACAACTTTTAGACCCTTTATTGGTCACTTTTTATACTTTTTAATTTTAACTTAACTTTAACTTTTTAATATACTTTTTAATTACAATAAAATTGAGGTACTTTGTTTTAAATGTTCCTGGTATTTAGTACATACAGAAATCTGTTTTTCATACTCGGCAAGCTCTCAGATAATAAGCTAATTTTCAGAAGATTCTGGGCTTCCTTCTGTGCAGAGCTAAGGGAGTTAAATGTTTCCTACCAAAACTGTGCTCGTTCTTTTTCCTCAATCATTGATGACTTTATATTTTAAACTATGCGATTTTTTTTTCCCTCTTATACAGTACCTAATTTTGTTTTTCTGATTATTGCACCAAGACTTTAGTCTTACATTTCCAATATCTGTGCATTCCCCTGAGGGTGTTAACCCTTTCTGTGCCCATTATACTTTATTTCTATGCTCCTATATAATTTTAGATTCTTGCCTGTCCTTACAATTCTAAATCATTAGGGAGCAAACTGGTGCAGTTAAAGTCTTAGGACGTAATGCTGATCCCTTAGAAGGGCAATATACTGACAATTTAACCCCCTCTCATATGTGTTGGTGGGTTCCCCTATTGAGCTTTGTAACCTTTTTGCTGACTCTTGTCTACTGCTAGACAGGGTCATGCAGTTTTGCATTTGCAGCAGAGTATTTAGGAGAATGTTTCGTAGAACTGTCCAGGGAGTAAACCTGGTGGTTAACAAAACCCTAACTTAAACAGTGCATTCACTCTGTTTAAACTGTTGTAGGCATGAAAGCAGTCAGTTGTAAAATTGCGTGCAAAGGACAGAAGAGAACCCTTCAGAGGCCCTGGGCTCATCTGGGACATCCATCAGTAGCAACCTGTCTTGGTACCCTGTATCCTTCATGAGTACACTTTTATAATTAGAATCCTCTGTCTCAGCTGAGTTTAATTATTTAGAATCCTAGAACCCCCCCCCCCCTTTCTTACAAAATTGCAAAAACATAATTTATGTAAGAACTTACCTGATAAATTCATTTCTTTCATATTAGCAAGAGTCCATGAGCTAGTGACGTATGGGATATACATTCCTACCAGGAGGGGCAAAGTTTCCCAAACCTCAAAATGCCTATAAATACACCCCTCACCACACCCACAATTCAGTTTAACGAATAGCCAAGAAGTGGGGTGATAAGAAAAAAGTGCGAAAGCATAAAAAATAAGGAATTGGAATAATTGTGCTTTATACAAAAAATCATAACCACCACAAAAAAGGGTGGGCCTCATGGACTCTTGCTAATATGAAAGAAATGAATTTATCAGGTAAGTTCTTACATAAATTATGTTTTCTTTCATGTAATTAGCAAGAGTCCATGAGCTAGTGACGTATGGGATAATGACTACCCAAGATGTGGATCTTTCCACGCAAGAGTCACTAGAGAGGGAGGGATAAAATAAAGACAGCCAATTCCTGCTGAAAATAATCCACACCCAAAATAAAGTTTAAATGAAAACATAAGCAGAAGATTCAAACTGAAACAGCTGCCTGAAGTACTTTTCTACCAAAAACTGCTTCAGAAGAAGAAAACACATCAAAATGGTAGAATTTAGTAAAACTATGCAAAGAAGATCAAGTTGCTGCTTTGCAAATTTGATCAAACGAAGCTTCATTCCTAAACGCCCAGGAAGTAGAAACTGACCAAGTAGAATGAGCTGTAATCCTCTGAGGCGGAGTTATACCCGACTCAACATAGGCATGATGAATTAAAGATTTCAACCAAGATGCCAAAGAAATGGCAGAAGCTTTCTGGCCTTTTCTAGAACCGGAAAAGATGACAAATAGACTAGAAGTCTTTCGGAAAGTCTTAGTAGCTTCAACATAATATTTCAAAGCTCTAACAACATCCAAAGAATGCAATGATTTCTCCTTAGAATTCTTAGGATTAGGGCATAATGAAGGAACTACAATTTCTCTACTAATGTTGTTGGAATTCACAACCTTAGGTAAAAATTCAAAAGAAGTTCGCAACACTGCCTTATCCTGATGAAAAATCAGAAAAGGAGACTCATAAGAAAGAGCAGACAATTCAGAGACTCTTCTGGCAGAAGAGATGACCAAAAGAAACAAAACATTCCAAGAAAGTAATTTAATGTCTAATGAATGCATAGGTTCAAACGGAGGAGCTTGAAGAGCCCCCAGAACCAAATTCAATCTCCAAGGAGGAGAAATTGACTTAATGACAGGTTTTATACGAACCAAAGCTTGTACAAAACAATGAATATCAGGAAGATTATCAATCTTTCTGTGAAAAAGAACATAAAGAGCAGAGATTTGACCTTTCAAGGAACTTGCGGACAAACCTTTATCCAAACCATCCTGAAGAAACTGTAAAATTCTCGGAATTCTAAAAGAATGCCAGGAAAAATGATGAGAAAGACACCAAGAAATATAAGTCTTCCAGACTCTATAATATATCTCTCTAGATACAGATTTACGAGCCTGTAACATAGTATTAATCACAGAGTCAGAGAAACCTCTTTGACCAAGAATCAAGCGTTCAATCTCCATACCTTTAAATTTAAGGATTTGAGATCCTGATGGAAAAAAGGACCTTGCGACAGAAGGTCTGGTCTTAACGGAAGAGTCCACGGTTGGCAAGAGGCCATCCGGACAAGATCCGCATACCAAAACCTGTGAGGCCATGCTGGAGCTACCAGCAGAACAAACGAGCATTCCTTCAGAATCTTGGAGATTACTCTTGGAAGAAGAACTAGAGGCGGAAAGATATAGGCAGGATGATACTTCCAAGGAAGTGATAATGCATCCACTGCCTCCGCCTGAGGATCCTGGGATCTGGACAGATACCTGGGAAGTTTCTTGTTTAGATGAGACGCCATCAGATCTATTTCTGGAAGTTCCCACATTTGAACAATCTGAAGAAATACCTCTGGGTGAAGAGACCATTCGCCCGGATGCAACGTTTGGCGACTGAGATAATCCGCTTCCCAATTGTCTATTCCTGGAATTTGAACCGCAGAGATTAGACAGGAGCTGGATTCCGCCCAAACCAGAATTCGAGATACTTCTTTCATAGCCAGAGGACTGTGAGTCCCTCCTTGATGATTGATGTATGCCACAGTTGTGACATTGTCTGTCTGAAAACAAATGAACGATTCTCTCTTCAGAAGAGGCCAAGACTGAAGAGCTCTGAAAATTGCACGGAGTTCCAAAATATTGATCGGTAATATCACCTCCTGAGATTCCCAAACCCCTTGTGCTGTCAGAGACCCCCACACAGCTCCCCAACCTGTAAGACTTGCATCTGTTGAAATTACAGTCCAGGTCGGAAGAACAAAAGAAGCCCCCTGAACTAAACGATGGTGATCTGTCCACCACGTCAGAGTGTCGTACAATCGGTTTTAAAGATATTAATTGAGATATCTTTGTGTAATCCCTGTACCACTGGTTCAGCATACAGAGCTGAAGAGGCCGCATGTGAAAACGAGCAAAGGGGATCGCGTCCGATGCCGCAGTCATAAGACCTAGAATTTCCATGCATAAGGCTACCGAAGGGAAAGATTGTGACTGAAGGTTTCGACAAGCTGATATCAACTTTAGATGTCTCATGTCTATCAAAGATAGAGTCATGGATACTGAATCTATCTGAAAACCTAAAAAGGTTACCTAAGTCTGAGGAATCAATGAACTTTTTGGTAAATTGATCCTCCAACCATGATGTTGAAGAAACAACACAAGTCGATTCGAATGAGATTCTGCTAAATATGAAGACTGAGCAAGTACCAAGATATCGTCCAAATAAGGAATACCACAATACCCTGTTCTCTGATTACAGACAGAAGGGCACCGAGAACCTTCGTAAAAAATTCTTGGAGCTGTAGCTAGGCCAAACGGCAGAGCCACAAACTGGTAATGCTTATCTAGGAAAGAGAATCTCAGAAAACTGATGGTGATCTGGATGAATCGGAATATGCAGATATGCATCCTGTAAATCTATAGTAGACATATAATGCCCTTGTTGAACAAAAGGCAGGATAGTCCTTACAGTTACCATTTTGAATGTTGGTATCCTTACATAACGATTCAATATTTTTAGATCCAGAACTGGTCTGAAGGAATTTTCCTTCTTTGGTACAATGAAGAGATTTGAATAAAACCCCAGTCCCTGTTTCAGAACTGGAACTGGCAAAATTACTCCAGTCAACTCTAGATCTGAAACACATTTCAGAAATGCTTGAACCTTCGCTGGGTTTACTGGGACACAGGAAAGAAAAAATCTCTTTGCAGGAGGCCTTATCTTGAAGCCAATTCTGTACCCTTCTGAAACAATGTTCTGAATCCAAAGATTGTGAACTGAATTTATCCAAATTTCTTAGAAAAAACGTAATCTGCCCCCTATCAGCTGAGCTTCATGTGGACTTAGGAGCTGGCTTTGATTTTCTAAAAGGCTTGGATTTATTCCAGACTGGAGATGGTTTCCAAACTGATACCGCTCCTGAGAATGAAGGATCAGGTTTTTGTTCCTTATGACAAAAGGAATGAAAATGATCATTACCCTGGAAAGAAAGGGAAAGCAGAGTAGACTTAGAAGACATAACAGCATTCCAAGTCTTAAGTCATAAAGCTCTTCTAGCTAAAATAGCTAGAGACATATACCTGACATCAACTCTAATGATATCAAAGATGGCATTACAAATAAAATTATTAGCATGATGAAGAAAAAATGCTATGAGAATTATGATCTGTTACTTGTTGCGCTAAAGCTTCTAACCAAAAGATGAAGCTGCAGCAACATCCGCTAAAGATATAGCAGGTCTAAGAAGATTACCTGAACACAAGTAAGCTTTTCTTAGAAAGGATTCAATTTTCCTATCTAAAGGATCCTTAAGGAAGTACCATCTGCCGTAGGAATAGTACGCTTAACAAAAGTAGAGACAGCCCCATCAACTTTAGGGATTTTGTCCCAAAACTCTAATCTGTCAGATGGCACAGGATATAATTGCTTAAAACGTTTAGGAGTAAATGAATTACCCAAATTATTCCATTCCCTGGAAATTACTTCAGAAATAGCACTAGGGACAGGATAAACTTCTGGAATAACTACAGGAGATTTAAAAACCTTATCTAAACGTTTAGATTTAGTATCAAGAGGACCAGAATCCTCAATTACTAATGCAATTTAGGACTTCTTTAAGTAAAGAACGAATAAATTTCATTTTAAATAAATATGAAGATTTATCAGCATCAACCTCTGAGACAGAATCCTCTGAACCAGAAGAACCATTATCAGAATCAGAATGATGATGTTCATTTAAAAATTCATCTGAAAAATGAGAAGTTTTAAAAGACTTTTTACATTTACTAGAAGGAGGAATTACAGACATAGCCTTCTTAATGGATTTAAAAACAAAATCTCTTATGTTATCAGGAACACTCTGAGTATTAGATGTTGACAGAACAGCAACAGGTAATGTAACAGTACTTAAAGGAAATATTATCTGCATAAACAGTTTGTCATGACAAAACAGTACAAACAGCTGGAGGAACAGATACCATAAGTTTACAGTAGATACACTTAGCTTTGGTAGCTCCAGCCCCAGGCAGGGATATTCCAGAAGTATCTTCTGACTCAGCTTCAACGTGGGACATCTTGCAATATGTAATAGAAAAAACAACATATAAAGCAAAATTGGTCAAATTCCTTAAATGACAGTTTCAGGAATGGGAAAAAAATGCCAGTGAATAAGCTTCTAGCAACCAGAAGCAAAAATCAATGAGACTTAAATAACGTGGAGACAAAAGTGACGCCCATATTTTTTTGCGCCAAAAAAGACGCCCACATTATTTGGCACCTAAATGCTTTTGGCGCCAAAAATGACGCCACATCCGGAACGCCGACACCTTTGGCGCAAAAGAACGTCAAAAATGACGCAACTTCCGGCGACACGTATGACGCCGGAAACAGAAAATAATTTTTGCGCCAAAAAAGTCCGCTCCAAGAATGACGCAATAAAATGAAGCATTTTCAGCCCCCGCGAGCCTAACAGCCCACAGGGAAAGTCAAATTTTTAAGGTAAGAAAAAAAAAAAGAATTATTAAAGTGCATTATCCCAAATATGAAACTGACTGTCTGAAATAAGGAATGTTGAACATCCTGAGTCAAGGCAAATGCATGTTTGAATACATATATTTAGAACTTTATATAAAAAGTGCCCAACCATAGCTTAGAGTGTCACAGAAAATGAGACTTACTTACCCCAGGACACTCATCTACATGTAGTAGAAAGCCAAACCAGTACTGAAACGAGAATCAGTAGAGGAAATGGTATATATGAGTATATCGTCGATCTGAAAAGGGAGGTAAGAGATGAATCTCTACGACCGATAACAGAGAACCTATGAAATAGACCCCGTAGAAGGAGATCACTGCATTCAAATAGGCAATACTCTCCTCACATCCCTCTGACATTCACTGCACGCTGAGAGGAAAACCGGGCTCCAACCTGCTGCGGAGCGCATATCAACGTAGAATCTAGCACAAACTTACTTCACTACCTCCATAGGAGGCAAAGTTTGTAAAACTGATTTGTGGGTGTGGTGAGGGGGGTGTATTTATAGGCATTTTGAGGTTTGGGAAACTTTGCCCCTCCTGGTAGGAATGTATATCCCATACGTCACTAGCTCATGGACTCTTGCTAATTACATGAAAGAAAGATGTGTTCTTTCATTTTAAATTTGAGCAAATACAGTCTCTATAGCAGGACAGTTTTACTTGCCCTGCAGACAAATAATCCTGTGAAAAAGAAAGTTATCTACTTTCCTGGTTTCTGAGCTAATTAGCAAGGAATGGGACAATCCAGAAATTCCCTTTGTTCCCTTTGCCAAATTCAAAAAAATGTTGGCTTTAACCTTTGAAATAGTCTCCATGCCTCCAATTTTTCAAAGATGGACAGGGCTATTTTTATTGTGACTAGGTGTACTACCATTGCTTTAGACTCTATTTACTGTCCTCTAAAGTTTAGAGGACAGTACTTCTTATAAATATCCTATGGACAGGAGATCCTTTCAGCTGGCAGGCTATGTTTACTCCAGTTGTTAGAGTAGTCTACAAATCTGCAGCTACTGCAGTATGGTGTGACAGCTTTGACCTTATTTCCCAAAAAAATTCAGGATTTCTTGAGGGTGGTCAAGACTGCGAGTAGTCTCATTTGAGATGCAGCTGTTGAAATAACTTGCATTAATGCAAAGTGTGTTGCTATGAATGTTCAGCCATAAGGTGCTTTTAGTCAGAATTCATGGTCTGCTGATAATACGTAAAGGCAGACTTCTTTTCCTCTCATTTCAGGGAAAGCTCTTGTTTGCGACTGGATGCTATCATTGTTAAAGTCACTGGAGGTAATTGAGCTTTCCTGCTGCAACACAAATAATCTAATGGCAGGGTTAAGTCTGCTAGACTATTTCACTCATCATTCAAAGATGCAAAGATCCTGCTCTTCAGTGTCTCAGAAGTTAGATAATTCCAAGTCTATGTGGAAGCCTAGTTCCTCTTTATTTATATCCAAACAGACCAAAAGGGGGGGGGGGGGGGGGAAAGCCTGTCCCTTCCTTCAAATCAGGATGAAGTTGCGGGCAGGCTCTGTTCTGGTGGAGGGCAGACTGAAATTTTTTCTTTCCAATGGCATGGAGAGTCCACAAATCCATTATAATTACTAGTGGAAATTTAAATCCTGGCCACCAGGAGGAGGCAAAGAACACCCCAGCAAAAGCTTTAAGTATCCCTCCCACTTCCCATAATCCCCAGTCATTCTTTGCCTTTGTATATCTAAGAGGTGTGTGAAGATGGTGCTCTGAAGAATATTAATTTAGCCTTTTAATGGGTTGTTTCCCTACAAGCAAGGATAGGGGTAATGCTGTGTCTATGTAATCCTCTTGAGTAAGGGTTGTGGTAGCTGTTGGTCAGCAGGGTAGTCCTTGTTTTTCCTCCAACAATTTGCTAACCCCCATATGGAAAACCAGGGTTGGTTACTCTGCTTTTCCTTTTTCTCCAGGTCCCTGTCAGAAGTCGTCTGGATCTGTCAGACCTTAGATTCTGTGACTTTCACACAGCTGCAGCTCCAAGGTAAGTACTGTTTTCCTTAGGTTTTAAAGGCTCAAGCACATTTGGGGGTTTTACCTTTGTACAGAATAAGATGGAGCCAGGGGACGTTTCTCTAAATCTCTTCATGTGGGGATTTAATTGGACAGTATTGCAGGGCACTAGTTGCATAACATAACGTTTCATGCATAACCTTTTTACACTTTGAGGCTGTCAGGGAGCTCTGGAGGCATTAGTGATTATGAACTGAAGGCAACTGTTTTATCATATCTTTTTGGGGATGCACTGGGGGTTAATTTTATTTGACTTATTTTTGAGAGAGACTTTTATCAGCACAGCGTACTTTGCACGCTTTCTGCTGTGGCACAGTTAATTCCTGATGCGGTCACGTGACGGCCGCTCGTCTCCTCTTCCGTCTGCAGTGGTTAGCTCTGTGTGGAGAGTCCTCATCGGGGTGTTTGTGGTTTCAAATTAGGAGGTGGTGAGTCTGCTTCAGCTGAGAGTATAGAGCTGCTTTTTTTTCTTTTGATTTTTAAGCCATATAGTGTTTCTCTCAGATGGCTATTAGTAAAGTAGCTAGTGAGAATTTTCTTCTCTGAAAGCGCTTCTCATTTTATTATCTCCTGATTGGTCCCCTAATCCAGATTTATTTTCTACAGTCTTAAGTTAAATCTAGTTTCTCCAACATAGGTGTGTCCGGTCCACGGCGTCATCCTTACTTGTGGGATATTCTCTTCCCCAACAGGAAATGGCAAAGAGCCCAGCAAAGCTGGTCACATGATCCCTCCTAGGCTCCGCCTTCCCCAGTCATTCTCTTTGCCGTTGTACAGGCAACATCTCCACGGAGATGGCTTAGAGCTTTTTGGTGTTTAACTGTAGTTTTTATTATTCAATCAAGAGTTTGTTATTTTAAAATAGTGCTGGTATGTACTATTTACTCTGAAACAGAAAAGAGATGAAGATTTCTGTTTGTAAGAGGAAAATGATTTTAGCAACCGTTACTAAAATCGATGGCTGTTTCCACACAGGACTGTTGAGAGGAATTAACTTCAGTTGGGGGAAACAGTGAGCAGACTTTTGCTGCTTGAGGTATGACACATTTCTAACAAGACGATGTAATGCTGGAAGCTGTCATTTTCCCTATGGGATCCGGTAAGCCATTTTTATTACATAAAGAAAAAAAAAAGGGCTTCACAAGGGCTTTAAGACTGTAGACATTTTCTGGGCTAAAACGATTTATATATAAGCATATTTTATACTTCATAGCCTTGAGGAATTATTTTAATCTTGGGAATTATGTAAAATAACCGGCAGGCACTGTATTGGACACCTTATTCTCTAGGGGCTTTCCCTAATCATAGGCAGAGTCTCATTTTCGCGCCTCTATTGCGCACTTGTTTTTGGGAAGCATGACATGCAGATGCATGTGTGAGGAGCTCTGATACATAGAAAAGACTTTCTGAAGGCGTCATTTGGTATCGTATTCCCCTTTGGGCTTGGTTGGGTCTCAGCAAAGCAGATACCAGGGACTGTAAAGGGGTTAAATATAAAAACGGCTCCGGTTCCGTTATTTTAAGGGTTAAAGCTTCCAAATTTGGTGTGCAATACTTTTAAAGCTTTAAGACACTGTGGTGAAATTTTGGTGAATTTTGAACAATTCCTTCATACTTTTTCACATTTGCAGTAATAAAGTGTGTTCAGTTTAAAATTTAAAGTGACAGTAACGGTTTTATTTTAAAACGTTTTTTGTACTTTGTTATCAAGTTTATGCCTGTTTAACATGTCTGAACTACCAGATAGACTGTGTTCTGTATGTGGGGAAGCCAAGGTTCCTTCTCATTTAAATAGATGTGATTTATGTGACACAAAATTTAGAGAAAATGATGCCCAAGATGATTCCTCAAGTGAGGGGAGTAAGCATGGTACTGCATCATCCCCTCCTTCGTCTACACCAGTCTTGCCCACACAGGAGGCCCCTAGTACATCTAGCGCGCCAATACTCCTTACTATGCAACAATTAACGGCTGTAATGGATAATTCTATCAAAAACATTTTAGCCAAAATGCCCACTTATCAGCGAAAGCGCGACTGCTCTGTTTTAGAAAATACTGAAGAGCATGAGGACGCTGATGATATTGGTTCTGAAGTGCCCCTACACCAGTCTGAGGGGGCCAGGGAGGTTTTGTCTGAGGGAGAAATTTCAGATTCAGGGAAAATTTCTCAACAAGCTGAACCTGATGTGATTACATTTAAATTTAAATTGGAACATCTCCGTGCTCTGCTTAAGGAGGTGTTATCTACTCTGGATGATTGTGAGAATTTGGTCATTCCAGAGAAATTATGTAAAATGGACAAGTTCCTAGAGGTCCCGGGGCCCCCCGAAGCTTTTCCTATACCCAAGCGGGTGGCGGACATTGTAAATAAAGAATGGGAAAGGCCCGGTATACCTTTCGTCCCTCCCCCCATATTTAAGAAATTGTTTCCTATGGTCGACCCCAGAAAGGACTTATGGCAGACAGTTCCCAAGGTCGAGGGGGCGGTTTCTACTCTAAACAAACGCACCACTATACCCATAGAAGATAGTTGTGCTTTCAAAGATCCTATGGATAAAAAATTAGAGGGTTTGCTTAAAAAGATGTTTGTTCAGCAAGGTTACCTTCTACAACCAATTTCATGCATTGTTCCTGTCACTACAGCAGCGTGTTTCTGGTTCGATGAACTAGAAAAGGCGCTCAATAAAGATTCTTCTTATGAGGAGATTATGGACAGAATTCATGCTCTCAAATTGGCTAATTCTTTCACCCTAGACGCCACTTTGCAATTGGCTAGGTTAGCGGCGAAAAATTCTGGTTTTGCTATTGTGGCGCGCAGAGCGCTTTGGCTAAAATCTTGGTCAGCGGATGCGTCTTCCAAGAACAAATTGCTTAACATTCCTTTAAAGGGGAAAACGCTGTTTGGCCCTGACTTGAAAGAGATTATTTCTGATATCACTGGGGGCAAGGGCCACGCCCTTCCTCAGGATAGGTCTTTCAAGGCCAAAAATAAACCTAATTTTCGTCCCTTTCGCAGAAACGGACCAGCCCCAAGTGCTACGTCCTCTAAGCAAGAGGGTAATACTTGCCAAGCCAGCCTGGAGGCCAATGCAAGGCTGGAACAAAGGTAAGCAGGCCAAGAAACCTGCCACTGCTACCAAGACAGCATGAGATGTTGGCCCCCGATCCGGGACCGGATCTGGTGGGGGGCAGACTCTCTCTCTTCGCTCAGGCTTGGGCAAGAGATGTTCTGGATCCTTGGGCGCTAGAAATAGTCTCCCAAGGTTATCTTCTGGAATTCAAGGGGCTTCCCCCAAGGGGGAGGTTCCACAGGTCTCAATTGTCTTCAGACCACATAAAAAGACAGGCATTCTTACATTGTGTAGAAGACCTGTTAAAAATGGGAGTGATTCATCCTGTTCCATTAGGAGAACTAGGGATGGGGTTCTACTCCAATCTGTTCGTAGTTCCCAAAAAAGAGGGAACGTTCAGACCAATCTTAGATCTCAAGATCTTAAACAAGTTTCTCAAGGTTCCATCGTTCAAAATGGAAACCATTCGAACAATTCTTCCTTCCATCCAGGAAGGCCAATTCATGACCACGGTGGATTTAAAGGATGCGTATCTACATATTCCTATCCACAAGGAACATCATCGGTTCCTAAGGTTCGCATTTCTGGACAAGCATTACCAGTTTGTGGCACTCCCGTTCGGATTAGCCACTGCTCCAAGAATTTTCACAAAGGTACTAGGGTCCCTTCTAGCGGTGCTAAGACCAAGGGGCATTGCAGTAGTACCTTACTTGGACGACATACTGATTCAAGCGTCGTCCCTTCCACAAGCAAAGGCTCACACGGACATTGTCCTGGCCTTTCTCAGATCTCACGTGTGGAAAGTGAACGTAGAAAAAAGTTCTCTATCTCCGTCAACAAGGGTTCCCTTCTTGGGAACAATAATAGACTCCTTAGAAATGAGGATTTTTCTGACAGAGGCCAGAAAATCAAAACTTCTAAACTCTTGTCAAATACTTAATTCTGTTCCTCTTCCTTCCATAGCGCAGTGCATGGAAGTAATAGGTTTGATGGTAGCGGCAATGGACATAGTTCCTTTTGCGCGAATTCATCTAAGACCATTACAACTGTGCATGCTCAGTCAGTGGAATGGGGACTATACAGACTTGTCTCCGACGATACAAGTAGATCAGAGGACCAGAGATTCACTCGGTTGGTGGCTGTCCCTGGACAACCTGTCACAGGGGATGAGCTTCCGCAGACCAGAGTGGGTCATTGTCACGACCGACGCCAGTCTGGTGGGCTGGGGCGCGGTCTGGGGACCCCTGAAAGCGCAGGGTCTTTGGTCTCGGGAAGAATCTATTCTCCTGATAAATATTCTGGAACTGAGAGCGATATTCAATGCTCTCAAGGCTTGGCCTCAGCTAGCAAAGACCAAGTTCATACGGTTTCAATCAGACAACATGACGACTGTTGCGTACATCAACCATTAGGGGGGAACAAGGAGTTCCCTGGCGATGGAAGAAGTGACCAAAATCATTCAATGGGCGGAGACTCACTCCTGCCACTTGTCTGCAATCCACATTCCAGGAGTGGAAAACTGGGAAGCGGATTTTCTGAGTCGTCAGACATTTCATCCGGGGGAGTGGGAACTCCATCCGGAAATCTTTGCCCAAATCACTCAATTGTGGGGCATTCCAGACATGGATCTGATGGCCTCTCGTCAGAACTTCAAGGTTCCTTGCTACGGGTCCAGATCCAGGGATCCCAAGGCGACTCTAGTAGATGCACTAGTAGCACCTTGGACCTTCAAACTAGCTTATGTATTCCCGCCGTTTCCTCTCATCCCCAGGCTGGTAGCCAGGATCAATCAGGAGAGGGCATCGGTGATCTTGATAGCTCCTGCGTGGCCACGCAGGACTTGGTATGCAGACCTGGTGAATATGTCATCGGCTCCACCATGGAAGCTACCTTTGAGACGAGACCTTCTTGTTCAAGGTCCGTTCGAACATCCGAATTTGGTCTCACTCCAACTGACTGCTTGGAGATTGAACGCTTGATTTTATCAAAGCGAGGGTTCTCAGATTCTGTCATTGATACTCTTGTTCAGGCCAGAAAGCCTGTAACTAGAAAAATCTACCACAAAATATGGAAAAAATATATCTGTTGGTGTGAATCTAAAGGATTCCCTTGGGACAAGATAAAAATTCCTAAGATTCTATCCTTTCTTCAAGAAGGTTTGGAGAAAGGATTATCTGCAAGTTCTTTGAAAGGACAGATTTCTGCCTTGTCTGTGTTACTTAACAAAAAGCTGGCAGCTGTGCCAGATGTTCAAGCCTTTGTTCAGGCTCTGGTTAGAATCAAGCCTGTTTACAAACCTTTGACTCCTCCTTGGAGTCTCAATTTAGTTCTTTCAGTTCTTCAGGGGGTTCCGTTTGAACCCTTACATTCCGTTGATATTAAGTTATTATCTTGGAAAGTTTTGTTTTTGGTTGCAATTTCTTCTGCTAGAAGAGTTTCAGAATTATCTGCTCTGCAGTGTTCTCCTCCTTATCTGGTGTTCCATGCAGATAAGGTGGTTCTGCGTACTAAACCTGGTTTTCTTCCGAAAGTTGTTTCTAACAAAAACATTAACCAGGAGATAGTCGTGCCTTCTTTGTGTCCGAATCCAGTTTCAAAGAAGGAACGTTTGTTGCACAATTTGGATGTAGTTCGTGCTCTAAAATTCTATTTAGATGCTACAAAGGATTTTAGACAAACATCTTCCTTGTTTGTTGTTTATTCTGGTAAAAGGAGAGGTCAAAAAGCAACTTCTACCTCTCTCTCTTTTTGGATTAAAAGCATCATCAGATTGGCTTACGAGACTTCCGGACGGCAGCCTCCTGAAAGAATCACAGCTCATTCCACTAGGGCTGTGGCTTCCACATGGGCCTTCAAGAACGAGGCTTCTGTTGATCAGATATGTAAGGCAGCGACTTGGTCTTCACTGCACACTTTTACTAAATTTTACAAATTTGATACTTTTGCTTCTTCTGAGGCTATTTTTGGGAGAAAGGTTTTGCAAGCCGTGGTGCCCTCCATCTAGGTGACCTGATTTGCTCCCTCCCTTCATCCGTGTCCTAAAGCTTTGGTATTGGTTCCCACAAGTAAGGATGACGCCGTGGACCGGACACACCCATGTTGGAGAAAACAGAATTTATGTTTACCTGATAAATTACTTTCTCCAACGGTGTGTCCGGTCCACGGCCCGCCCTGGTTTTTTAATCAGGTCTGATAATTTATTTTCTTTAACTACAGTCACCACGGTATCATATGATTTCTCCTATGCAAATATTCCTCCTTTACGTCGGTCGAATGACTGGGGAAGGCGGAGCCTAGGAGGGATCATGTGACCAGCTTTGCTGGGCTCTTTGCCATTTCCTGTTGGGGAAGAGAATATCCCACAAGTAAGGATGATGCCGTGGACTGGACACACCGTTGGCGAAAGTAATTTATCAGGTAAACATAAATTCTGTTTTTTCTGGGAGCCAGTGGTTTTTCCCTGTAGAGAGGAATTTCAAAATGGAAAGGGACCAAGACTTATCTGTTAATTTTGACAAATGTTTGTATCGTTTGGAAGCCCAAGTGATTCTCCCTGTGCAATTTTGCTCTCTGTGTCTAACAAATATGTTACAGTAAAAAAATAAAGATGCTGCCATGCTTCAAAAAGTTGAGCCTTCTGCTTCCCAGGATTTTGTTTCCCTTGACATGCCTCAGCTTTCTCCTCAGTCCCTGTCCCTAGCTGTTACACAAGCAGTGCCCTCTGGTTCTACTCAATCTGTGCCTGGGGGTGTATTTTTACCAGGCTATTTTGGAGCTTACCTCAGTGGTATCTGCATCCCTGAGTGCCTTACCTATCTCACTGCGTTGGTCAGTTTATCCTAATTATCGGAAGATAACCATTCTTCTGCAGCTTTTGATGGCAAAATCTGAGTCAGATTCTACTGCTATCAGTGCTGTAGACTCAGAGGAGGTGAATTTTAGATTTAAGCTCCAACACCACCTTCTACTACTTAAGGAGGTTCTGGCTACTCTGGAGGACTCAAACTACTACTCCTAAGGTTACTAAATTGAACAAGGTTTTTGATGTCAAACCTCGATCTGTGGAAGTGTTTCCTGTTGCAGATCGTATGTCAGAGATTACTCGAGAGTGAGACAAGCCGGGGGTGCCTTTTATGCCATCTCCTATTTTCAGGAAAATTTTTCCGGTAGCGGACTCTGTATGGGAGCTCTGGAATACTATTCCTAAGGTGTATGGAGCGATATCCACATTGGCTAAGAGAACTACTATTCCTCTTTAGGATAGTACCTCTTTCAAGGAACCCATTGATAGGAAATTGGAAGGGTACTTAACAATTTTCTTTCATCAAGGTTTGCTATGGCAACCGGTGGCTAGTATTGCGGCGGTCGCTGGCGTGGCCTCATATTGGTGTGACTCCTTATCTGAACTATTTTTGGAGGAGATCAGGAAAAGATCAAAGCTTTAAAATTGGCAAATACCTTAATTTGTAATTTGTGAGTGCTAAGACTTCCAGTTTTGCCATCCTATCTCACAGAGCCTTGTGGCTTAAGTCTTGGTCGGCAGACATGGTTTCCAAGTCTAGACTCTTGTCTCTTCCTTTTAAGGGGAAGACTTTGTTTGGTCCAGGTCTGGATGCCATAATTTACGCTGTCACGGGTGGAAAAGGGGCTTTTCTTAAGATAGTCTAGACCAGGGGTCGCCAACCTTTCGGACCTCAGGGACCACTAAACTCACAATTTTGAATCCCGTGGACCACTAACATGAATTTTTTTAAAAAGGTACAAACCTCTATAATGTGTATATGTATGTGTGTATATGTGTGTATATGTATATATATGTATATGTATGTATATATATATATATATATATGTATATATATATATGTATATATATATGTATATATATATATATATATATATATATATATATATATATATATATACACTCACACTCACACTCACACTCACACTCACACCATAACACATTTTTAAGAATATTTTTTTGGAATTAACTAAATGAATGACAGAACTGAGAGAATACTTCCAAATGACAGATGAAGGGTGAGTGCCAACTTTTGAGCTGGAAACAGAGAGACAGAAATTGGGGGGAAAAAGAATTGTTTAAAAGGACCACAAGACTTTCAAGTTACCTCCCCAGTTAGGAATTATTCAAAACTACTTATGATCATGGAAAGACATTGGAGTCATAAATTAAGTTTATATCAGAAAGCTCTCAATATGGATGTAAGCTAACAACAACTGATGTTACTGGCAATTACTATAATACTGGTGGGATATGGCTGATCTGCTGGATGGCAATTACTGGAATTCAGGTGGAATGGCTTTGTGCCCAGGAATATTATTAGAATGGAAAATATTTAATTTAAAAAAAAAAGAAGATGGAGGGGAGGAAGACAAACACTGATGTAAGTTCATCTGAAGGAATTGGGAAAACTACTACAAAGAGACAGGTAAAGGGAAGAAAAATGAAATATAAGAGAATTATTATTTTTTTTAAGACCTTTTTTTTTTATATATTTTAATTCCACTATTTCAAGCCAACCTCTGCTGGCTTTAGAATGGAAGCATCTTTCTCTGAGCAGCGCGCCGGGTGGGAGGAGCTAAAAATACAATCTAGCTAAGCAAGTTGCACAGTACTACGCAATGTGCGTAGGGAGATTGTAATTTAACTCTTCTGTCGGTTTTCACTGATGTCTAGCCAGGCAATGTAGGGAGTTGCGGCGCAACGGGGGTGACACCATCAAAGGAGATTAATTCCTGCTTGATGGTGTCAAGGACCACCAACATCTTCTCATGGACCACCAGTGGTCCATGGACCACTGGTTGGCGACCAATGGTCTAGACCTAAGGATTACCAAAATTCTAATTTTCATTCCTTTCGCAATTTCAAGTGTCAGAAATTCTCCTATTCCAAGCCTGAACAGACCAAGACTTCCTGGAGGCCTAACTAATCTTGGAATAAGAGCAAGCAGTCCAAGATGCCGCCTTCTGATAACAAATCAGCATTAAGGGTCCGCCCCCGATCCGAGATCGGATCAGGTAGGGGGCAGACTCTCACTTTCAAGAGGCTTTGGATTCTCGATTTTTTTCAGATCCTTGGGTGGTGGAAGTGGTCTCTCAGAGATACAGGATAGGTTTCAAATCTTGTCCTCAGAGGCCGATTTCTCTTGTCAAGGCTAGCCGCATACCTCGAAAAAAAAGGCATTCTTAAATTGTCAAGGAACTCTCTTCCTTAGGTGTGATTGTTCCAGTTCCTCTGGCAGAACAAGTCTGAGAATTGTATCTGTTTGTGGTTCCCAAGAAAGAGGGAACTTTTCGACCTATTTTGGGTCTGAAATGCCTAAACAAATTTCTCAAGGTTTTGTCCTTCAAAATGGAGACTATTCGCTCCATCCTTTTTAGTTCTGATGGGTCAGTACATGACCACCATCAACCTGAAGGAAACTTACCTTCATGTTCCTATCCACAAGGATCATTTTCAATATCTTCGGTTTGCATTTCTGGACAAACACTTTGAGTTTGTAGCCCTTACTTTCGGTCTAGCAACAGCTCCCTGAATCTTTACGAAGGTTCTAGGAGCTCTTTTTGCTGTTGGCAGGTCTCAAGGAATTGAGGCGGCGCCATACCTGGATGATATCTTGCTTCAGGTGCCATATTTTCATTTAGCAAGATCCCATACGGATTCTGATGTAGATTCTCCGCTCGCATGGGTGGATGGTGAATCTCGACAAGAGTTCTTTGATTCCAAATACCAGTGTCTGTTTTTCTGGACACAATTATAACCTTGATCTTACTGAATATTTTCTCAACAGAAGTGAGAAAGTCCATACTTCTTTTCTCCTGCCTTTCTCTTCAGTCCTCTGTCTGACCCTCAGTGGCACAGTGTATGGAAGTAATTGGCCTCATGGTGGCCTCCATGGACATTTTATGCCTTTTGCTCGCTTCAAATCTGAGACCTCTACAGTTATGCATGCACAGACAATGGAATTGAGACCACTTGGACCTCTCAAAGGATAGTCCTAGACAACCTGGCAAGAGTCTGTGTCAAGGCATGTGCTTCTTGAGACCATCTTGGGAGATTGTGACTACAGATGGCAGCCTTTCCAGCTGGGGAGCAGTTTGGGGCTCCTTAAGAGCTCACGGGACCTGGTCTCCAGAGGAATCTGTCCAATAAACATTTAAGAATTAAGAGCAATTTACAATGCCTTGTTAGCATGGCCTCATCTGAATTCGGTCATTTCATCTGATTCCAATCAGACAACATTACATCAGGGGCTAATATCAATCATCAGGGAGGAACAACGAGTTTCTTTGCAATGGAAGTTTCTTTCATTCTTCTGTGGGCAGAGTCTCAACTTCCATCTTTAGGCCATTCACATCCCAGGTGTGGACAACTGGGAAGAAGATTACCTGAGTGGGCTCTTCATCCGGAAGTATTCTCAATGACAACCCTCAGGTGGGGGGTTCCAGAATTGGACCTGATGGTTTCTCGTTTAAATTCCAAACTTCCCAGATACGGGTCCAGATCAAGGGACCCGCAAGCAGTACTGGTGGATGCCCTAGCGGTTCCATCGGACTTCAGTCTAATTTATCTTTTTCCTCAGGTTGCTGTCCTTCCTCGGGTGATAGCCCGTATCAAGCAGGAACAGGCTTCAGTAATCCTAATTGCTCCAGCTTGGCCTTGCAGAATTTGGTTTGTGGACCTGGTGAAAATGTCGTCGTCCTTTCCTCTGCTGAGGAAGGACCTTCTACTTCAGGGTCCTTTTTTTCTTCTTCATCCAAATCTAGATTCTCTGAAGCTGACTGAATGGAGATTGAATGCCTAGTCTTGTCTAGACGAGGTTTTTCTGAAAAGGTTTTTGACACATTGATCCAGGCTCGTAAGCAGGTTACTCGCAAAATATACCATAGGGTTTGGCGCACATACCTATACTGGTGTGAATCTCTGGGTTTTCCTTGGCATAAGGTGAGAGTTCCCCGTATTTTGTCTTTTTTTTCCAGGAGGGTCTGGAGGAGGGTTTGTCAGTCAGAACAGAAAAGGCAGATATTTGACCCTTCAGAGAACTAAACTACGCTTGGCTGACTTACTGGATGTTCAGTCTTATGTTGAGGCCTTGGTCAGGATCAGGCCTGTGTTCCAACCTGTTGCTCCACCTTGGAGCCTAAATCTTGTTCTTCGGGTTTTGCAGCAGGCTCTGATTTAAGCCTATGCATTCTGTTGTCTTGGAAAGTTTTTTTTTTTTTTTAGCAGTTTCTTCTGTTCGTAGAGTCTCGGAACTTTCGGCTCTACTGTGTGATCCCCCTTATACTATTTTCCATGCAGATAAGGCAGTCCTTCATACCAAATTGGGATTTCTTCCCAAGGTGGTTTCGGACCGCAATATCAATCAGGAAATTGTTGTTCCTTTGTTGTGTCCTTATCCTTCTTAGAGCGCCTGTTACACAACCTGGATGTAGTTCGTGCTCTAAAATTCTATCTCCAGGATTTTCGTCAATCTTCTGCCCTTTTTGTAGTATTTTCTAGTAGATGTAAGGGCCAAAAGTCCATGTCTACTACTTTTTGGTTGAGGAGTGTCATTCGGTGGGCTTATAAGATTACAGCTCATTTAACTTGAGTGGTTTCTTCTTCTTGGGCCTTCAAAAACAAGGCTTCTGTGGAGCAAATTTGCAAGGTGGCCACTTGGTCCTCGTTGCATACCTCTTCAAAATTTTGCAAGTTTTATGTTTTTGCCTCAGCTGAGACTTCCTTTGGGAGAAAGGTTCTTCAAGCGGTGGTGCCCTCAGTTTAGGTCCGTCTGTCTTGTTTCTCCCTCCCTTTCCATTATGTGTTGTCCTGACTTGGGTATTGGTTCCCACTAGTAATTAGAATGGATTTGTGGACTCTCCATGCCATTGGAAAGAAAACCAAATTTATGCTTACCTGATCAATTCTTTTCTTTCCTGGCATGGAGAGTCCATGACCCGCCCTTGTCTAAATTCAAAACAGTCTATTTTTTTGTTTTTCTTAACATCCGGCACCTCTATACCATTGGTGTTCCTCTTCTCTTTCCGTATTTTCTCAGCTGAATGACTGGGGATTATGGGACGTGGGAGGGGATACTTAAAGTTTTTGCTGGGGTGATCTTTGCCTCCTCCTGGTGGCCAGGATTTGAATTTCCACTAGTAATTAGAATGGATTTGTGGACTCTCCATGCCAGGAAAGAAATTAATTTATCAGGTAAGCATAAATTTTGTTTTTCAGTAGAAAATTCTGTTAGTTTCTTGGGAACCGAACATAATTTCCTAAGGTACCAAATAGGTTTTTGGTCTTGCCCTCCTCAAGGAAGATTCCTTCTGTGTCATGTTCCAAAAGATCATTTAAAGACTAGAGGTTTATTGGTATATGTAACAGACCTGGAAGCCATGGGAGTGATTACTCTGGTCGATTCTGGTTCTTTTCAAGCCTTTTTTCATTGTTTCAAAGAAAGACATGACTTACAGGCTGATCTTGGATCTCAAAACTCAACAAATGTCTGTTTCTAACTTTAAAATTGGAGATGTTTTGCACTATATTACCTTTTTAGTGTAGGTGGGTCAATTTATGTGTACCATAGACTTGAAAGATGCCTATTTGCATGTTCCTATTCACAGGGATCATATAAAGTTTTTAAGATTTGCCTTTCAAAACAGGCATTACCAATGTGTGCCACTCCCATTTGGTTTGGCACCAAAAATTTCTCATAGCTTCTCGGATCTCTGGGAAAACAAACCTTCTGAAAAGCTCTACTTCCACGTACCAGGGTTGCCTTTCTGAGCTTTGTCAAACTGCGAGAGTCTCATTGTTACAAACTCAAATTGCAGGAGCACTGTGCACTTCTTCAATGCATGGAAGTGGGTCTCATAGTAGCGGTTTCAGATGCAATTCGTTTTGCAATATTCCCCTTATGTTCTTTGCAGCTTCAAATGTTGCAACAGTGTAATGGAGATGTCAACAGTCTGTACCAGAGAATTTGTCTTGTAGCCTAAAGAGATCTTCTAACTCTTTGGCAGACTCGCCAATCTTGATTTAGGAAGCCTCTTCCCACCATCTAAATCTGGGTATTTATGCCAACTTGCTGGGTTTGGGCGCAATCCTGGGGTTCCCAGAAAGTGTAGGGGCTTAAATAGTCTCATAAATGGTCTCTTTAAATGGGCAAGATTTCTGATAAACGTCTTGGTCCCTGTTGAGACTGGAGTCTTTTCTGAGGTTCATTTAGACAATGCCATCGCAGTGGCTTTCATCAATCACCACGGTGGTACTTTAAAGGGCATTTAACACTGAAAGAGGTAGCTTGCATTCTGGCTCGGCAGCAGACCAAAATTTCATGATTTTTAGCTGGTCACATTCCTGGTGTGGACAATTAGGAGGTGGACTTCCTCAGTGGTAAGTACCTTTACCCCAGCGGATAGTCTTTGAATCAGGACACATTATGTGAATTGTTGGAGAAAAGCCAGACATTTTTATGGCTTTTTGCTTGAATTACAAGCTACCCCAGTATTTGAGATCTTGATACACAAGCGACTCTATTAGATGCACTTGTGAATTCTTGGTCATTCAATTTGATTTAGATCTTTCCTCCATTTGGTTTACTAAGAAGGATAATAGCCAGGATAAAACTAGAAAGGGCCTCAGTGATTTTATTTGCTCTTGCATGGCCTCGCAGGACACATCTGGTACAGTTCTCTGGTCTGATCACTTTATTTGGAAAAATCTAAGAATTTTTTTACTTTCACAAAATTCTATAATTTGTTGTTTGCCTCAGCAGAGGCAGCTGTTGAAAGGAAGGTTCTTAAGGCGGTAGTTTTTGGTAAATATGTGCCTTTTCTCATTTGTTCCCACCCATTTTATTTTATTTTTTTTGTTGACTCCTCAGCTTAAGTTTTAGTTCCCAACAGTAAGGAATCGTGGACTGTAACCATCATAAGAAAGAGGAAACCTAATTTATTCTTACTTGATAACTTCCTTTCTTTATTCGTGGTGAGTCCACTAACCTTCCCATTTTTCCTAGTTGGCAGCATATCTAGCACCTCTTTACCTTACTATCTTTCTTACTACTTCCACCTATCCGTGGCTATACATACTACTGGATGGTAAGTAGGAGGGATACTTAAAGATCTGGTGTAGGGTGTCTCTGCCGCCTCCTGGTGTCCAGGAGATAAAATCCCAAACAGTAAGGAATTGTGGACTCTCACTACTAAGAAAGGAATTTCAGGTAAGAATTGTTTTTCTTCTAAAACAAATTCAAAAAGACAATATCACATGTTCTTATTTGCTATGTTTTTTGGACTTGTTTCAAAGTATCAGAACAATAAGCCTAATATGTAATACTGTTTAGGTTCAGGCTTTTTTAATGTTATCTATGTAGCCATCTTCACTAAATGAGATTGTCAACATAAATGCTTAGGTTTCAGATGAAGCATACAGTTTAAAAAAAACAAAAAACCTTTTCAATTTACTTTATCAAAAAGTGCAAATCTTTTTTTAAATGCACACATTACAAGGTACCAGCTTCTACGGACAATGTGCAAGAGTGCACAGTATATGCATTTTGTTTGTTTGATGGCTGTCACGTTGAAGGGAAAATTTAATTTTCTTTTGAATTAGAAATAATTAGTAGATTCTTTTGTGACAAATTTCAAATACCTGTTATTGTATTGTCTCTTATGTATTTGTTAATTATGCAATTCTTCTGCATTAAATGGTCCTTTATATATTGAAGATATAAGTAAAGTTTTAGCCTCTAAAAAATAAAACTAGGTTTCTTTCCTAAGATATGGAGAGTCCACAATGTCATTAATTAGTGGGAATATCACTCCTGGCCAGCAGGAGGAGGCCAAGGGCACCACAGCAAAGCTGTTAAGTGTCACTCCCCTACCCATAATCCCCAGTCATTCTCTTTGCCTCTGTTAAATGGAGGATTTATTTTTGCTACAAGCAAGATTTTGGGTGTGGCTGTAGTCCACGTCAATCTCTTTAGTATTGTAGTGGCTTTAAAGCAGTTAGGAACTTATAAGGTGGGCCTTGCTGCGTTTTCCTAACCTATTGCTGCCCTAGTATAGAAAGCCAGATTAAGTTTACTCTGTTCTCTCTTTTCTACAGGTCTCTGTGAGGAGTATGTGTCTCCTCATACCTTGTGAGCTGTCTCTCTGCCGGACAGCCTGATTGCAGGTAAGTGCATTCTGTCTTCTAGGTAATGGAGGCTTGCACTTAGCAACTAATTTTGAGGACATATTTATCCTTTATCAAGGATTATATTTGGCAGGATGCAGGCACAAATGTGACAGACATCTATTGTTTGAGTGGCTCAGTTTATTGGGGTTTGTGTGAAATTGTTAGGGGTTCTAACAGTTTGTTTTTGTGGCCAAGTTCCCTTAGGAGAATGATTCTAAGCAGTTTTATTACATACTGATACAGAGCATAAAAGCCATTTTTAGAAACATGCGCCTTTTTGTATGGCGCAGTTTTCTTTTGGCTGGTCATGTGACTTGTCTGCGTTTTCTCTCTATACTACAGAGATCGGAGCAGCGGTTTTTGTTGGAGCCGATTTCGGAGTCTCCTGATAGTTTCTTCAAGTGAAAACAGATTGGAGCTACGATTTTCTCAGATGGTTAGGTAGGAGCACCTCAGCTAGCTTGAGGTGTAGAGGGGATCCTTATCAGAGGATATTTTTGTTAGTCTTAAAGTAAAACGTCTTTCTTAAAGTGAGATTTATTACTTAATTTTATCTGGTTGGGGCCATGTCTGACACGGAGCAGGAATCTGCTATTATGAATTCATGTCTATTGTGCTTAGAGGCACAAATTGTTTCCCCTATGCAATTGTGTTCCTCTTGTGTTAAGAGGACATTACAATGTAAAGAGTTATTTTCGCTGAGCCTAATGTCTCCCAGGATGATGCTGTTCAGGTAATAATACCACAGTTTTCTCCTGTTATGTCCCAAGCCTCTATGGCTTCACATATAGTGTCCTGCAGTTCCTCTCAGCCTCCTGGAGGTGTCTATTTGCCAGCAGATATTGTTGCACAGGTATCGTCTGTGGTATCTGCAGTATTATTTGCTTTTCCCATGCTAAAGGGAAAACGCAAGAGGAAAATTAGTAAGGTTTCTGTTCCGTCTGCTACTCGGGTTGCCCTTCCTCAGAGGGTGAAATCTCAGATTCAGACAGTAATTCCTTCACATGATGCTGTAGTAGTATCCTTTAGATTTAAGCTTGAACACCTTCGTGTATTGTTAAAGAAGGTTTTGGCTACTTTCAATGACTTTGACTCGCCTGTCGTTCTCAACCATAAGAAATAAAGGAAGCTTAATACTTTGATGTTCCTTCCTCTGTGGAAGTGTTTCCTGTTCCAGACCGTGCTATGGAGATTATTGCACAGGGATACCTTCCCCCCCCCCCCCCCCCCCGTCATGTTTTTAAAAAGAGGTTTCCTGTCGCTGACTCCATTAAAGATTCTTGGCTTACGGTGCCTAAAGTAGGAGACATTTCTACTCTGGCTAAGAGAACTACTATTCATAGAGGATAGCTGCTCTTTTAAGGATCCAATGGATAAAAAGATGGAGGCTTATTTGAAGAAAATGTATGTTCATCAAGGTCTTCAATTGCAACCTGCAGTTTTGTATTGCCACTGTGTTTAGTGCAGCATCTTATTAGTTTGATGCCTTGTCTGATTCTCTTCTCTTCAAGTAGAAACTCCTTTGGAGGAGATCCAAGACAGGATTAAGGCTCTCAAGCTAGCCAGTTTTTATTTCTGATGCTACTAGGCAAGTTATCAAACTTGGACCCAAGATATCTGGCTTCGTGTTGCTAGCTCGCAGGGCGTTGTGGCTTAACCTTGGTCAGCGGATGTTATGTCTAAGTCCAAGCTTCTAGCGCTCCCTTACAAGGGTAAGACCTTATTTGGACCTGGTCTAGCAGAAATGTATGACGTTACTGGTGGGAAAGGGTAACTTCAAAGGAAAGTCTTCCTCTCCCTCTTCCAAGCAGGAACAGTCCAAGTCTGCTTAGAAACCCAATCGGTCTTGGAACAAGGGGAAGCAATCAAAGAAACCCTCAGCTGAGTCTAAATCAGTATGACGGATTTGCCCCCAGTCCGGGATCGGTCAAGTGAGGGGCAGACTTTCTGTTATATCAAGAATGGGTATGAGATGTCCCAGATCCTTGGGCTATGGACATAGTATCTCATGGTTACAAAATAGAATTCAAGACTTTTTCTCCTAGGGGCAGGTTTCACACCTCAAGATTATCTGTAGACGAGATAAAGAGAGGCATTCTTGAATTGCGTTCAGGATCTTTCTTCCCTGGGGGTCATGGTTCCAATTCCTGTAAGGGAACAGGGTCTAGGATTCTATTCAAATCTGTTTGTGGTTCCCAAAATAAGTGAACTTTTCATCCTATTCTAGACCTAAAATCTCTAAAGTTTCTCAGGGTACCGTCCTTCAAAATGGAAACCATTCGTTCCATTTTTCCTTTGATCCAAGAGGGCCAGTTCATGACGACTGAAGATCTAAAGGACCCATATCTTCATGTTCCCATTCACAGGATAATCACAATTTCCTGAGATTCGCCTTTCTAGACAAACACTTTCAGTTTGTGGCTGTTCCGTTTTGGCCTTTTCACAGCTCCCAGAATTTTCTCAGAGGTTCTGGGGGCTCTCTTGGCAGTAATCGGGTCTCGGAATTGCAGTGATGCCATACCTGGACAACGTATTGGTTCAGGCGCCATCTTTTCAACAAGAAAACTCAGATCTTGTCTTTTCTACGTTCCCACGATTAGAAAGTGAATCTGGAAAAGTGTTTCCTTGTTTCAGCTACAAGGGTGGTTTTCTTAGGGACCATAATAGATTCCCTATCTATGCAAAGTTTTCTGACGGAGGTCAGAAAATCCAAAATTCTCTCCTCTTGCGCATCTACAGTTCTACTTTTCGGTCATCAGTGCCTAGATGTATGGAGGTAATTGATCTGATAATTGCTTCCATGGACATCATTCCCTTTGCTCGATTTCATTTGAGAGCTTTGCAGTTATGCATGCTCAGTCAATGGAACTCTTCCGTGGTGGCTTTCTCAGGAGCATCTGTCTCAAAGCACATGCTTCCGGAGACCTTCCTGGGTAATTGTAACCACAGACGCCAGCCTGCTGGGCTGGGGAGCAGTCTGGGACTTGTTAAAGGCTCAGGGCCTATGGACTGTAAAGGAGTCTGCTCTCCCCATAAATATCTTGGAGTTGAGAGCAATTTACAATGCTCTGATGGCTTGGCCTCAGTTATTCTTTGCCTGGTTTATCAGGTTCCAGTCAGACAATATCACCTCAGTGGCTTACATCAACCACTAGGGAGGAACTTGGATTATTCAGTGGGCGAAAGCTCACAATTGAGGTCTGCCATCCACATTCCAGGAGTGGACAACTGGGAAGTGGATTTCCTGAGCAGACAGACATTTCATCCTGGGGAGTTGGCTTTTCACCCGGAGGTGTTCTCCAGGTTAACCCTCAGATGGGGAGTGCCGGAGTTGAAAGCTTGGCGTTCTGCTGAGACGCCATCAGATCCAAGGTACCATTCAAAGTCAAGAGATCCGCAAGCCGCTCTAATAGATGCTCTAGCGGTTCCTTGGGATTTCAGTCTAGCATACCAGTTTCTCTCGTTTTCTCTCCTTCCACGAGTCATTGCTCATAACAGGAGAGAGCATCAGTAATTCTAATAGCTCCTGCATGGCCTCGCAGGATCTGGTATGCAGATCTAGTGAAGATGTTATCTCTTCCACCTTGGAGGTTGCCTCTGAGGAAGGACCTTCTAACTCTGGGTCCATTCTTTCATCCAAATCTAGTTTCTCTGCTTGTAGATTGAACGCTTTTTCTGAGTATGTCATGGAGACCCTGATTCAGGCTCACAAGCCTGTTACTAGGAAGATTTACCATAAGTTATGGCGTAAATATCTTTATTGGTGTGAATCAAAGGGCTACTTTTGGAGTAGGGTCAGGATTCCTAGGATTTTGTCTTTTCTCCAGGAAGGTTTGGAAGGGTTTGTCAGTACTCTGAAGGGTCAGATTTCTGCATTATCTATTTTGTTACACAAGCGTCTGGCGGATTTGCCAGATGTGCAATCCTTTTGTCAGGCTCTGTTCAGAATCAGGCCTGTGTTTGTCTGTGGCTCCTCCTTGGATCCTTAACCTTGTTCTAAAAGTTTGGCAACAGGCTCAGTTTGAGCCATTGCATTCCATAAATACTGAGTTATCTTGGAAGGTTTTGTTTTTTTATCATCTCTTCTGCTCGTAACTCTCGGCTTTGCCGTGTGATTCACATTATCTTATCTTTCATGCTGACAAGGCGTTTTTCGTACTAGGTTGTGTTTTCTTCCTAAAGTGGTTTCGGATAGAAATATTAATCAGGAAATTGTTGTTCCTTCTCTGTCCTAATTCTTCTCATAAGGAATGTCTGTTGCATAACTTGGATGTAGTGCGCGCTCTCAAATTCTACCTACAGACGACTAAGGATTTTCGCCAGTCCTCTGCCCTGTTTGTGTCTCTGGAAAGCGTAAATGTCAGAAGGCTACTGCAACTTCTTTCCCTCTGGTTGAGAAGTATAATTCGTTTTGCTTATGAGATTGCTGGTCAGCAGCCTCCTGAGAGAATTACGGCTGATTCCACGAGGGCTGTCTCATCTTCTTGGGCTTTCAAAAATGAAGCTTCTGTGAAACATATTTGCAAGGCTGCAACTTGGTCCTCTGCATACTTTTTCCAAATTTAACCAATTGTGATACTTTTGCCTTGACTGAGGCTTCTTTTGGGAGACGGCTTCTTCAAGCGGTGGTGCCTTCTGTTTAGGTCTGCCTGTCTTGTTTTCCCTCCCTAGTCATCTGCGTCCTCTAGCTTGGGTATTGGTTCCCACTAGTAATTAATGATGTTGTGGACTCTCCATACCTTAGGAAAGAAAACAAAACAAAATTTATGCTTACCTGATAAATTTATTTCCGGATATGGAGAGTCCACGACTCCACCCTTTAAAGAGTTATTTTTTTACTAATCCTCAGGCACCTTGTGTTCCTTTTTTCCATTTCCCTTCAGTCGAATGACTTGGGGTTATGGGTAGGGGGAGTGACACTTAAAAGCTTTGCTGTGGTGCTCTTTGCCACCTCCTGCTGGCCAGGAGTGATATTCCCACTAGTAATTGACGTTGTGGATTCTCCATATCCGGAAATAAATACATTTTAATAGGTAAGCATACATTTTTTTTACCTAGTTTTTAATTTTCTTATCTTAGCCAATGAGCGTTGGCAAATATCGAATACATCTGTATCATTTGTTCACTTTTTTCAATCTTTTTACAAAAATAGCTGCACTTTTCAGCTGGATAATGGAATATTGTTTTAGTACAATGTTGTTGTGTTTTTTTTAAAAAAATGAAGATTTCTTTCATGTAATGTCCATGAGCTAGTGACGTATGGGATATACAATCCTACCAGGAGGGGCAAAGTTTCCCAAAACTCAAAATGCCTATAAATACACCCCTCACCACACCCACAATTCAGTTTTACAAACTTTGCCTCCAATGGAGGTGGTGAAGTAAGTTTGTGCTAAGATTTCTACGTTGATATGCGCTTCTCAGCATTGTTGAAGCCTGATTCCTCTCAGAGTACAGTGAATGTCAGAGGGATGTGAAGGGAGTATCACCTATTGAATGCAATGGTTTTCCTCACAGGGATCTATTTCATAGGTTCTCTGTTATCGGTCGTAGAGATTCATCTCCTACCTCCCCTTTCAGATCGACGATATCCTCTCATATACCATTACCTCTACTGATAGCCAAACCAGTACTGAAACGGTTATCTGCTATATGTGGATGGGTGTCTTTTTAGGTCTCAATCTGATCCTGTCTCAGAATTCACTGTTTGATACCAGCTACCTGATAACAGTTCTACCAAAGCTAAGTGCATTTGTTGTAAACCTGTGTGGTTTGTAATAGTTGTCATGATAAACTTTTACATGCAGAAAATGTATCCATCAGTAGTAGTTCATTACCTGTTGCTGTCCCCTCAACATCTAATACACAAGATATACCTGTAAAATTTAAAATAATTTATTTCTGATTCTATTCAGAAGGCTTTGTCTGCCATTCCGCCTTCTAATAAACTTAAAAGGTCTTTTAAAACTTCTAAGAGTTGATGAATTTTCAAATGACTGCCAACATACTCATTTATCCTTTTCTGATGAGGATCTCTCTGATTCAGAAGATCCTGCCTCAGATATGGACACTTACAAATCCTCTTATTTAAAATGGAGTATGTTCGTTCTTTATTAAAAGTGTTGATTACGTTCGATATGGAGAAAACCAGTCCTCTTGATATTAAAACTATTAAACGTTTAAATTCTGTTTATAAACCTGTGGTTATTCCAGAGGTTTTTCCAGTTCCTGATGCTATTTCTGATATGATTTCTAAAGAATGGAATAGGCCTGGTGGTACTTTTATTCCTTCATGGTTTTAAAAATTATATTTGCCAGCAGTTAAATTGGAGTTTTGGGAAAAGATCCCCCAAAGTTCATGGGGCTATCTCTACTCTTGCTAAACGTACTACTATTCCTATGGAAGATAGTACTTCTTTTAAAGATCCTTTAGATAGGAAACTTGAATCTTATCTAAGGAAAGCTTATTTATATTCAGGTCATCTTCTTAGGCCTGCAATTTCTTTGGCTGATGTTGCAGCTGCTTCAACTTTTTGGTTGGAAACTTTAGCGCAACAAGTATCGGATCATGGTTTGTCTAGCATTAAGTTGATTCAACATGCTAATTTAATTTGTGATGCCATTTTTGATATCATCAAAATTGATGTTGGATATATGCCTTTAGCTATTTTAGCTAGAAGAGCTTTGTGGCTCAAATCTTTGAATGCTGATATGACTTCCAAGTCCAGATTGTTATCTCTTTCTTTCCAAGGTAATACATTATTTGGTTCTCAGTTGGATTCAATAATTTAAACTGTCACTGGAGGGAAGAGAGTTTTTTGCCTCAGGATAAAAAACCTAAAGCTTCTAACCGTTTCCGTTCCTTTCGACATAATAAGTAACAGAAATCTAATCCTTCCCCAAAGGAATTTGTTTCCAATTGGAAGCCTTCCTCAAATTGGAATAAATCCAAGCCATTTAAGAGGTCAAAGCCAGCCCCTAAGTCCGCATGAAGGTGCGGCCCGCATTCCAGCTCAGTTGGTAGGGGGCAGATTAAAATATTTCAAAGAGGTTTGGTTCAGTTCGGTCCAAAATCATTGGATTCAGAGTATTGTTTCTCAGGGGTACAGAATAGGATTAGAGTAAGACCACCTGTGAGAAGATTATTTTTCTCACGCATTCCCAGTACAGGCTCAGGCTTTCCTGGAGTTATCAAGGGTAATCATGCCAGTTCAGTTTCAGGAACAAGGTCTGGGGTTTTATTCAAATCTATTCATTGTCCCAAAGAGAGAAAATTCATTCAGACCAGTTTTAGATCTAAAGATTTTGAATCGATATGTAAGAGTACCAACTTTCAAGATGGTGACTATAAGGACTATTCTGCCTTTTGTTCAGCAAGGGCATTATATATCCACAATAGACTTACAGGATGCATATCTTCATATTCTGATTCATCCGGATCACCATCAGTTCCTGAGATTATTTTCTAGACCAGCATTACCAATTTGTTGCTCTTGCTTTTGGCCTAGCGACAGCTCCAAGAATCTTTTCAAAGGTTCTCGGTGCCCTACTCTCTGTAATCAGAGAGCGGGGTATTGCGGTGTTTCCTTATTTGGACGATATCTTGGTACTTGCTCAGTCTTTACGTTCTGCAGAATCTCACGTGAATCAACTAGTGTTTCTTCAAAGACATGGTTGGAGGATCAATTTACCAAAGTTATTCGATTCCTCAGACAAAGGTAACCTTTTTAGGTTTCCAGATAGAGACAAAGTCATGCACGCTGAATCTAACAGACGAGAGACGTTTGAAATTGGTTGCAGCCTGTCGGAACCTTCAGTCTCGGTCATTCCATTCAGTAGCTATGTGCATGGAAGTTTTAGGTCTCATGACTGCAGCATTGGACGCAATCCCCTTTGCTTGTTTTCATATGAGACCTCTACAGCTTTGTATGCTGAATCAATGGTGCAGGGATTATACAAGGATATCACAATTAATATCCTTAAATCCCAATGTTCGACTTTCTCTGACTTGGTGGTTAGATCACCGTCGTATAATTCTAGGGGCCTCTTTTGTTCGTCCAACCCGGACTGTGATTACAACAGATGCGAGTCTTTCAGGTTGGGGAGCTGTTTGGGGATCTCTGACAGCACAAGGGGTTTGGAAATCTCAAGAGGCGAGATTACCAATCAATATTTTGGAACTCTGTGCAATTCTCAGGGCTCTTCAGTTTTGGCCTCTGTTGAAGAGAGAACCGTTCATTTGTTTTCAGACAGACATTAGCACAACTGTGGCATATGTCAATCATAAGGGTGGGACTCTGTCCTCAAGCTATGAAAGAAGTATCTTGTATACTTGTTTGGGCGGAATCCAGCTCCTGTCTAATTTCTGCAGTTCATATCGCAGGTATAGACAATTGGGAAGCAAATTATCTCAGTCGTCGGACTTTACATCTGGAAGAATGGTCTCTCCACCCAGATGTGTGTTCTCAAATTGTTCAGCTGTGGGGGCTTCAGAAATAGATCTGATGGCTTCTCATCTAAACAAAAAACTTCCCAGGTGCCTGTCCAAGTCCACGGATCCTCAGGCAGAAGCAGTGGATGGGTTGACACTTCCTTGGTCTTATCAACCGGCTTATATTTTCCGCCTCTAGTTCTTCTTCCAAGAGTGATCTCCAAAATCATCATGGAGCAATCGTTTGTGCTGCTGGTGGCTCCAGCATGGTCTCACAGGTTTTGGTATGCGGATCTTGTTCGAATGTCTAGTTGCCAACCTTGGCCACTTCCATTAAGGCCAGACCTTCTTTCTCGAGGACCGTTTTTCCATCAGGATCTCAAATCATTAAATTTGAAGGTATGGAAATTGAACGCTTAGGGCTTAGTCATAGAGGTTAATTAATACTATGTTGCAGGCTCGTAAATCTGTCTCTATAAAGATTTATTGAGTTTGGAAGACTTTTTTTCATTTCATGGTGTTCACATAAATTCTCTTGGGATTCTTTTAGAATTCCTAGAATTTTACAGTTTCTTCAGGATGGTTTGGATAAGGGTTTGTCTGCAAGTTCCTTAAAAGGACAAATCTCTGCTCTTTCTGTTTTATTCCACAGAAAAATTGCTAAACTTCCTGATATTCATTGTTTTGTACAGGCTTTGGCTCGTATCAAGCCTGCCATTAAATCAATCTCTCCTCCTTGGAGTCTTAATTTGGTTTTGAAGGCTGTACAGGCTCCTCCATTTGAGCCTATGCATTATTTGGACATTAACATACAAACTCATGCACACTGTGTAGTAAACCACGGACAAATATATTTCAATACCATTAGCTAATTTATGATCTATATTTGAGTATAACACTGTCAATCTCTAACAGTGTAGATATAGCCGGTATATTGTCAGGACTAGAAACCACTGCACAGGATACTCCACTTTGGTTATTCACAAGTATTATGCAAGTGCATCAGGTAAAAAAACGACAAAGTTTGTCACATTTCCCATTATAGGTGTATAATCACACTTCCTATTTCAGGTATAAGATCTTGTATCACTCTTAGTATACAGAAGTGGTGATGATTTTCAAAGTCAACCTTCGCAAAAAATAAACAATGGACAAGCTTAGTTCAAGCCCTAAATAGGAGTGAAGTCTATTGGATATATACATTGAAAACCGGAAGTCCTTTGGGTATAAACATGATTTCGGATGTAAAATTATATATAGGTAATTAAGATGAAATTCGAATTAATGTTTAGAATAATTATTATTTTTTAAGATCGAATAACACTGTTGGTCCTGTTACAATGTATTATTTGGAAATTGGAAAAGATCAATTCTCATCTTTTGTATTATACTATTCAAATATTTACTATATTGTTATCACTATGAATTGAGGTAATGTCTTGTATATTAATTGTAATTAATTTTCAAACCAGTAAACTTAATTATAGGCTAGCCATGAGCTGTAAGAATAACAATTGTATTCATGGAGCGTTATATATATTTATATTATATGAGGCTAGGAGTTCCTCTCTATGTGAAATTATGTGTTAACTTTAGTGTGCTCAAGTTGCAACATTGTATTGAATATTTTATATTATTTTACTTTGTAACAATGTGTTTGTATAACCCCCTTGAATGAAAGGCTTTAGAAGAAGTATTGTACCTTTAAATTTGGATGCGAGGGTTTAGCCTTTTTAAGGGAGGTTCACAGCAGCTGTCAATATCCCTGACGAAGTGCCGTTTAGCGGCAGGAAACACGTCGGATGTGGCTGTGAGGTGTGTGTGGAGTGGTGTTCACCTGTTTGTTTATTTGAATAAATCTACTGCAATGATTTAATGCTCTGTCTCTCACAAGACTTTTATTTCTACATATGGTGGTTATTTGGACATTAAACTACTTTCTTGGAAAGTATTGTTTATTTTGGCCATCTCTTCTGAATTATCCGCTCTCTTGTGAATCTCCTTTTCTGATTTTTTTTTTTTTTTTTTCCCATCAGGATAAGGCAGTTTTGCGGACTTCATTTAAATTCTTACCCAAGGTTGTGAATTCTAACATTAACCCTTTTGGCTGCTAAGCCATTTCTCACTTGGGTGCTAATATTTTATTTTATTTTTTTTATTGAAATTTTTGAAAACCATTTTTTTAACTTTTTTTTTTTTTTTACAGACCCCCAAGACTTACACTGTTGGAAAGGTTAAGCGATTACCTTTCCAACAATGGGCCTTGGGGGTCTGTAGCTGCTTAGATGCCTGAGATACAGGCTTCTAAGCAGCATGCCCCCTCCTCCTATACTTAACATTAAGTATAAATAAAGTTGCGCAGTGACGTCATCACGTAATTGCGCGTGACGTCACCGCGCATCACGTGAAGCCCCGGGGATGCCTGTCACTCTACAGGCACGATCGCCAGGGTAGGAGCAGTAAGCAGCCCCCAGATCTCCCTCAAGGTGGGAGAGTGCTCATGATGGCTCTGAGCCGTCATTAGCACCAGAGTGAGAAACTGTGACGGCTCTGAGCCGTCATTGGCACTCAAAGGGTTAATAGAGAAATTGCTGTCCCTTCTTTGTGTCCTAATCCAAGGAATCTTTGGAGAGATCGTTACATTCTTTGGATGTGGTGAGAGCTCTGAAATATTATGTGGAAGCCACTAAAGATTTCAGGAAGACTTCTAGTCTATTTGGGTTTTTTTCTGGTTCCAGGAAAGGTCAGAAGGCTTCTGCCATTTCTTTGGCATCATGGTTAAAGCTTTTGATTCATCAAACTTATTTGGAGTCGGGTAAAGCCCGCCTCAGAGAATTACAGCTCATTCTACTAGATCAGTTTCCACTTCTTGGGCTTTTAAGAATGAAGCTTCAGTTGATCAGATTTGCAAAGCAGCAACTTGGTCGTCTTTGCATACATTTACTAAATTCTACCATTTTGATGTATTTGCTTCTTTGGAAGCAGTTGTTGGTAGGAAAGTTCTTCAGGCAGCTGTTTCAGTTTGATTCTTCTGCTTATGATTTAAATTTTTATTTTTTGAGAATAAACTTATATTTGGGTTGTGGATTTATTTTTTTCAGCGAAATGGCGGTTTTTATTTTGTCCCTCCCTCTCTAGTGACTCTTGCGTGGAAGTTCCACATCTTGGGTATTGCTATTCCATACGTCACTAGCTCATGGACTCTTGCCAATTACATGAAAGAAAACATTTATGTAAGAACTTACCTGATAAATTCATTTATTTCATATTGGTAAGAGTCCATGAGGCCCACCCTTTTTATGGTGGTTATGATTTTTTTTTGTATAAAGCACAATTATTTCCAAATTCCTTTGATGCTTTTTACTCCTTTCTTTATCACCCCACTTCTTGACTATTCGTTAAACTGAATTGTGGGTGTGGTGAGGGGTGTATTTATAGGCATTTTGAGGTTTGGGAAACTTTGCCCCTCCTGGTAGGATTGTATATCCCATACATCACTAGCTCATGGACTCTTGCTAATATGAAAGAAATGAATTTATCAGGTAAGTTCTTAAATAAATTGTTTTTTCATTGCACCATTTAACATGATTACTTCAAATCAAGCAACCATTTTAACTGATAATTGTTTTTACAGGATCAGAACCCTAACAGTACCAGTAATGTTTACATTGGTCATGAAGCTCAGCACACCAAAGCAGTACTGAACCTGTCACAGCCCTGTAAACATGGAATAGTAACCAGTTGGGAGGATCTTGAAAAGGTAAGTCATGATGAATTTCTTATTTCAGTAATGGCATCATTTCAGGTATCTAATGTAGCATTTGTTTCTTCAGATTTGGTGCTACACGTTTTATAACCAGCTTCAGGTTGATCCAGGAGAGCATCCTGTACTGCTGACAGATACCATTATGAGCCAGTGTAAAGACAGAAAGCAAATGTTGCAAATCATGTTTGAGAAATTCAATGTGCCTTACCTATACATATCCCTACAAGCTGTCTTGGCACTTTATTCCACAGGAAGAGTTACAGGTAAGCTTGAAATGCCAAAAAGTTTGCTTCTGCTATAAACAAAACAGTACTCAAATTACTTTCATTGATCCTATGAAACTTGAAATGTACTCAGATATTTAGAGCAGTGGTTTCAAGGCTTATTTAACTGTAACAACTAAAGGATACAGCTTGAAAAGTCCATACTGTTAAAGGGACAGTAAACTTTAAAGGGCATTGGTGAAACTTAAGAATAGCATAACAATGTGGGGTTTAAACACTCATGTACAGACATTTCTTTCATGTAATTAGCAAGAGTCCATGAGCTAGTGACGTATGGGATATACATTCCTACCAGGAGGGGCAAAGTTTCCCAAACCTCAAAATGCCTACAAATACACCCCTCACCACACCCACAAATCAGTTTTACAAACTTTGCCTCCGATGGAGGTGGTGAAGTAAGTTTGTGCTAGATTCTACGTTGATATGCGCTCCGCAGCAAGTTGGAGCCCGGTTTTCCTCTCAGCGTGCAGTGAATGTCAGAGGGATGTGAGGAGAGTATTGCCTATTTGAATGCAGTGATCTCCTTCTACGGGGTCTATTTCATAGGTTCTCTGTTATCGGTCGTAGAGATTCATCTCTTACCTCCCTTTTCAGATCGACGATATACTCTTATTTATATACCATTACCTCTGCTGATTCTCGTTTCAGTACTGGTTTGGCTTTCTATTACATGTAGATGAGTGTCCTGGGGTAAGTAAGTCTTATTTTCTGTGACACTCTAAGCTATGGTTGGGCACTTTGTTTATAAAGTTCTAAATATATGTATTCAAACATTTATTTGCCTTGACTCAGAATGTTCAACTTTCCTTATTTTTCAGACAGTCAGTTTCATATTTGGGATAATGCATTTGATTTAATCATTTTTTCTTACCTTCAAAAATTTGACTCTTTTTTCCCTGTGGGCTGTTAGGCTCGCGGGGGCTGAAAATGCTTCATTTTATTTCGTCATTCTTGGCGCGGACTTTTTTGGCGCAAAAATTCTTTTCGTTTCCGGCGTCATACGTGTCGCCGGAAGTTGCGTCATTTTTTGACGTTATTTTGCGCCAAAAATGTCGGCGTTCCGGATGTGGCGTCATTTTTGGCGCCAAAAGCATTTAGGCGCCAAATAATGTGGGCGTCTTATTTGGCGCTAAAAAATATGGGCGTCGCTTTTGTCTCCACATTATTTAAGTCTCATTTTTCATTGCTTCTGGTTGCTAGAAGCTTGTTCTTTGGCATTTTTTCCCATTCCTGAAACTGTCATTTAAGGAATTTGATCAATTTTGCTTTATATGTTGTTTTTTCTCTTACATATTGCAAGATGTCTCACGTTGCATCTGAGTCAGAAGATACTACAGGAAAATCGCTGTCTAGTGCTGGATCTACCAAAGCGTATCTGCTGTAATCTTTTGGTAGCTATTCCTCCAGCTGTTGTTTGTATTGATTGTCATGACAAACTTGTTAATGCAGATAATATTTCCTTTAGTAAAGTACCATTGCCTGTTGCAGTTCCTTCAACATCTAAGGTGCAGAATGTTCCTGATAACATAAGAGATTTTGTTTCTGAATCCATAAAGAAGGCTATGTCTGTTATTTCTCCTTCTAGTAAACGTAAAAAATCTTTTAAAACTTCTCTCCCTACAGATGAATTTTTAAATGAACATCATCATTCTGATTCTGATGACTCTTCTGGTTCAGAGGATTCTGTCTCAGAGGTTGATGCTGATAAATCTTCATATTTATTTAAAATGGAATTTATTCGTTCTTTACTTAAAGAAGTTCTAATTGCTTTAGAAATAGAGGATTCTGGTCCTCTTGATACTAATTCTAAACGTTTGGATAAGGTATTTAAATCTCCTGTGGTTATTCCAGAAGTTTTTCCTGTTCCTAATGCTATTTCTGCAGTAATTTCCAAAGAATGGGATAAATTGGGTAATTCATTTACTCCTTCTAAACATTTTAAGCAATTATATCCTGTGCCGTCTGACAGATTAGAATTTTGGGACAAAATCCCTAAAGTTGATGGGGCTATTTCTACCCTTGCTAAACGTACTACTATTCCTACGTCAGATGGTACTTCGTTTAAGGATCCTTTAGATAGGAAAATTGAATCCTTTCTAAGAAAAGCTTATGTGTTCAGGTAATCTTCTTAGACCTGCTATATCTTTGGCTGATGTTGCTGCAGCTTCAACTTTTTGGTTGGAAACTTTAGCGCAACAAGTAACACATCATGATTCTCATGATATTATTATTCTTCTTCAGCATGCTAATAATTTTATCTGTGATGCCATCTTTGATATTATCAGAGTTGATGTCAGGTTTATGTCTCTAGCTATTTTAGCTAGAAGAGCTTTATGGCTTAAGACTTGGAATGCTGATATGGCTTCTAAATCAACTCTACTTTCCATTTCTTTCCAGGGTAACAAATTATTTGGTTCTCAGTTGGATTCTATTATTTCAACTGTTACTGGTGGGAAAGGAACTTTTTTACCTCAGGATAAAAAATCTAAAGGTAAAAACAGGGCTAATAATCGTTTTCGTTCCTTTCGTTTCAACAAAGAACAAAAGTCTGATCCTTCATCCTCAGGAGCAGTCTCAGTTTGGAAACCATCTCCAATCTGGAATAAATCCAAGCCAGCCAGAAAGGCAAAGCCTGCTTCTAAGTCCACATGAAGGTGCGGCCCTCATTCCAGCTCAGCTGGTAGGGGGCAGGTTACGTTTTTTCAAAGAAATTTGGATCAATTCTGTTCACAATCTTTGGATTCAGAACATTGTTTCAGAAGGGTACAGAATTGGTTTCAAGATGAGACCTCCTGCAAAGAGATTTTTTCTTTCCCGTGTCCCAGTAATTCCAGTAAAAGCTCAAGCATTTCTGAATTGTGTTTCAGATCTAGAGTTGACTGGAGTAATTATGCCAGTTCCAGTTCAGGAACAGGGGATGGGGTTTTATTCAAATCTCTTCATTGTACCAAAGAAAGAGAATTTCTTCAGACCAGTTCTGGATCTAAAAATATTGAATAGTTATGTAAGGATACCAACGTTCAAGATGGTAACTGTAAGGACTATCTTGCCTTTTGTTCAGCAAGGGAATTATATGTCCACAATAGATTTACAGGATGCATATCTGCATATTCCGATTCATCCAGATCATTATCAGTTCCTGAGATTCTCTTTTCTGGACAAGCATTACCAGTTTGTGGCTCTGCCGTTTGGCCTAGCTACAGCTCCAAGAATTTTTACAAAGGTTCTCGGTGCCCTTCTGTCTGTAATCAGAGAACAGGGTATTGTGGTATTTCCTTATTTGGACGATATCTTGGTACTTGCTCAGTCTTTACATTTAGCAGAATTTCATACGAATCGACTTGTGTTGTTTCTTCAAGATCATGGTTGGAGGATCAATTTACCAAAAACTTCATTGATTCCTCAGACAAGGGTAACCTTTCTGGGTTTCCAGATAGATTCAGTGTCCATGACTCTGTCTTTAACAGACAAGAGACGTCTAAAACTGATTGCAGCTTGTCAAAACCTTCAGTCACAATCATTCCCTTCGGTAGCCTTATGCATGGAAATTCTAGGTCTTATGACTGCTGCATCGGACGCGATCCCCTTTGCTCGTTTTCACATGCGACCTCTTCAGCTTTGTATGCTGAATCAATGGTGCAAGGATTACACAAAGATATCTCAATTAATATCTTTAAAACCGATTGTTCGACACTCTCTAACGTGGTGGACAGATCACCATCGTTTAATTCAGGGGGCTTCTTTTGTGCTTTCGACCTGGACTGTAATTTCAACAGATGCAAGTCTCACAGGTTGGGGAGCTGTGTGGGGATCTCTGACGGCACAAGGAGTTTGGGAATCTCAGGAGGTGAGATTACCGATCAATATTTTGGAACTCCGTGCAATTTTCAGAGCTCTTCAGTTTTGGCCTCTTCTGAAGAGAGAATCGTTCATTTGTTTTCAGACAGACAATGTCACAACTGTGGCATACATCAATCATCAAGGAGGGACTCACAGTCCTCTGACTATGAAAGAAGTATCTCGAATTTTGGTTTGGGCGGAATCCAGCTCCTGTCTAATCTCTGCGGTTCATATCCCAGGTGTAGACAATTGGGAAGCGGATTATCTCAGTCGCCAAACGTTGCATCCGGGCGAATGGTCTCTTCACCCAGAGGTATTTCTTCAGATTGTTCAAATGTGGGAACTTCCAGAAATAGATTTGATGGCGTCCCATCTAAACAAGAAACTTCCCAGGTATCTGTCCAGATCCCGGGATCCTCAGGCGGAAGCAGTGGATGCATTATCACTTCCTTGGAAGTATCATCCTGCCTATATCTTTCCGCCTCTAGTTCTTCTTCCAAGAGTAATCTCCAAGATTCTGAAGGAATGCTCGTTTGTTCTGCTGGTAGCTCCGGCATGGCCTCACAGGTTTTGGTATGCGGATCTTGTCCGGATGGCCTCTTGCCAACCGTGGACTCTTCCGTTAAGACCAGACCTTCTGTCACAAGGTCCTTTTTTCCATCAGGATCTGAAATCCTTAAATTTAAATGTATGGAGATTGAACGCTTGATTCTTCGTCAAAGAGGTTTCTCTGACTCTGTGATTAATACTATGTTACAGGCTCATAAATCTGTATCTAGAGAGATATATTATAGAGTCTGGAAGACTTATATTTCTTGGTGTATTTTTCATCATTTTTCTTGGCATTCTTTTAGAATACCGAGAATTTTACAGTTTCTTCAGGATGGTTTAGATAAAGGTTTGTCCGCAAGTTCCTTGAAAGGACAAATCTCTGCTCTTTCTGTTCTTTTTCACAGAAAGATTGCTATTCTTCCTGATATTCATTGTTTTGTACAAGCTTTGGTTCGTATAAAACCTGTCATTAAGTCAATTTCTCCTCCTTGGAGTTTGAATTTGGTTCTGGGGGCTCTTCAAGCTCCTCCGTTTGAACCTATGCATTCATTGGACATTAAATTACTTTCTTGGAAAGTTTTGTTCCTTTTGGCCATCTCTTCTGCCAGAAGAGTTTCTGAATTATCTGCTCTTTCTTGTGAGTCTCCTTTTCTGATTTTTCATCAGGATAAGGCGGTGTTGCGAACTTCTTTTGAATTTTTACCTAAAGTTGTGAATTCCAACAACATTAGTAGAGAAATTGTGGTTCCTTCATTATGTCCTAATCCTAAGAATTCTAAGGAGAAATCGTTGCATTCTTTGGATGTTAGAGCTTTGAAATATTATGTTGAAGCTACTAAATCTTTCAGAAAGACTTCTAGTCTATTTGTTATCTTTTCCGGTTCTAGAAAAGGCCAGAAAGCTTCTGCCATTTCTTTGGCATCTTGGTTGAAATCTTTAATTCATCTTGCCTATGTTGAGTCGGGTAAAACTCCGCCTCAGAGAATTACAGCTCATTCTACTAGGTCAGTTTCTACTTCCTGGGCGTTTAGGAATGAAGCTTCGGTTGATCAGATTTGCAAAGCAGCAACTTGGTCCTCTTTGCATACTTTTACTAAATTCTACCATTTTGATGTATTTTCTTCTTCTGAAGCAGTTTTTGGTAGAAAAGTACTTCAGGCAGCGGTTTCAGTTTGAATCTTCTGCTTATGTTTTTCGTTAAACTTTATTTTGGGTGTGGATTATTTTCAGCAGGAATTGGCTGTCTTTATTTTATCCCTCCCTCTCTAGTGACTCTTGCGTGGAAAGATCCACATCTTGGGTAATCATTATCCCATACGTCACTAGCTCATGGACTCTTGCTAATTACATGAAAGAAAACATAATTTATGTAAGAACTTACCTGATAAATTCATTTCTTTCATATTAGCAAGAGTCCATGAGGCCCGCCCTTTTTTTGTGGTGGTTATGATTTTGTATAAAGCACAATTATTCCAATTCCTTATTTTATATGCTTTCACACTTTTTTATCACCCCACTTCTTGGCTATTCGTTAAACTGAATTGTGGGTGTGGTGAGGGGTGTATTTGTAGGCATTTTGAGGTTTGGGAAACTTTGCCCCTCCTGGTAGGAATGTATATCCCATACGTCACTAGCTCATGGACTCTTGCTAATATGAAAGAAATTAATTTATCAGGTAAGTTCTTACATAAATTATGTTTTTCTCTGTGTAACAACATCATTGCTCATTTGTAGCTTTCTTTCCTAAGACATGGACAGTCCACAACGTCATTCCAATTACTAGTGGGATATTCACTCCTGGCCAGCAGGAGGAGGCAAAGAGCACCACAGCAAAGCTGTTAAGTGTCACTTCCCTTACCCATAACTCCCAGTCATTCTCTTTGCTTCTGTCAATGGAGGACGTGAAGTTGGTGTCTGAAGATATTTATTCCTTTTTCTGGGCCTTTTCCCTGCAAGCAAGGATTTGGGTTTAGATGTGTCCACGTCAATCTCTTGAGTAAGAGTAGTGGTGGCTTTTAAGCAGTTAGAAAGTGGCGAGGCAGTCCTTGCTTTGTTTTCTAACATATTTGTTGACCTCGGTATAGAAAGCCAGAGTTACTCTGTTCTTTCTTTTTCTACAGGTCTCTGTAAGGAGACCTGTAGATGTACCGAGTCCACGGATTCATCCTAACTTGTGGGATATTGTCCTTCCTGACAGGAAGTAGCAAAGAGAGCACCACAGCAGAGCTGTCTATATAGCTCCCCCCTTAACTCCACCCCCCAGTCATTCTCTTTGCTGGCTCTAAGCAGGAAGAGTAAAGAGAAGAGGTGTTAAACTGTTAGTTTTATTTTATCTTCAATCAAGTGTTTATTTTTAAATGGTACCGGTGTTGTACTATTTACTCTCAGGCAGGACATAGATGAAGATTTCTGCCTGGAGGAGGATTATCTTAGCATTTGTAACTAAGGTCCACTGCTGTTCCCACAGAAGCTGAGGAGTACAGGAAAACTTCCGTGTGAGGAACGGTTTCTTGCTATACAGCAATGAGGTATGTTCAGTCATATTTTTTGCAGAGACTGTGTTAACTCAAAGGCTGACAGTATCCCCATTAGGGGAAGGGTAAGCAGTAATCCTAGTGTTATCAGAGGTTTTTACTAGCTTGCATAAAGGGTTAATTTTTTGTGGGCACTCAGTTTATGTGAATTTGGGACAAACGTTTTTGTGTCTGGGAGTAATGTTTTCTGTTTTATGGGACATTTGCTTGAGGGTTCTTTGGGGTTGTTTATAACCCACATGGCTTTCAGGCATGCTTTGTTAGTTTTGTGTAGGCCCCAGCAACATTGAGTGAGGTGGGCGGGGCCTACATTTACAAGCAGCAAGCAACTTATCCTGAGGTCCTGAGAGTCTGTTCTGAGGGACTAATTGAAGCTTTAAACCCCATATTATCGCTTCCTAAGGGCAGGTAGTGCCACAGCAGATCTGTGGCAAGGTGCTTTATGTGGTTTTAACCGGTTTTAGACATATTAAAATCCGTTTTTTTTTTCATTTGGGGGTTTATTGCTTATTAACTTGTGGTGCAATCCTTCTAAAGCTTAGTGGGTACACTTAAAATTTCAGAAAAATTGAAGCAATTTTAACCTGTTTTGCAGTTTGTGTATGCCTTTTTTTCTCTTAAAGGCACAGTACCGTTTTTGCAAATTGTGTTTTTTTTCATTAGTGTTTTCCAAGCTTGCTTGCTTTATTACTAGTCTGTTAAACATGTCTGACACTGAGGAAACTCATTGTTCAATTTGTTTAGAAGCCATTGTGGAACCCCCTCTTAGAATGTGTCCCACTTGTACTGATATGTCTATAAATTGCAAACAGCATATTTTGACTTATAAAAGTTTGGCATTAGATGATTCTCAGACAGAAGAAAAAAAGGTTTTGCCATCTAGTTCTCCCCAAGTGTCACAACCAGTAACGCCCGCACAAGCAACACCAAGTACTTCTAGTGCGTCTAATTCTTTCACCTTGCAAGATATGGCTTCAGTTATGAATACTACCCTCAGAGGTTTTATCTAAGCTGCCTGGGTTGCAAGGGAAGCGCAGTAGCTCTGGGTTAAGAACAAATGCTGAGCCTTCTGACGCTTTAGTAGCCGTATCTGATATTCCCTCACAATGTTCTGAAGTAGGGATGAGGGATTTGCTGTCTGAGGGAGAGATTTCTGATTCAGGAAAGATGTTCAGCTAGAGCACCTCCGCTTATTGCTCAGGGAGGTTTTAGCTACTCTGGATGATTGTGACCCTATTGTAGTTCCAGAGAAATTGTGTAAAATTGACAAATATTTAGAGGTTCCTGTCTACACTGATGTGTTTCCGGTCCCTAAGAGGATTTCGGACATTGTTACTAAGGAGTGGGATAAACCAGGTATTCAGTTCTCTCCCCCTCCTGTTTTTAAGAAAATGTTCCCATTTCTGACACCATAAAGGACTCATGGCAGACGGTCCCTAAGGTGGAGGGAGCTATTTCTACCCTGGCTAAGTGTACAACTATACCTATTGAAGACAGTTGTGCTTTCATTGATCCTATGGATAAAAAATTAGAGGGTCTCCTAAAGAAAATTTTTGTTCAAGGTTTTCTTCTTCAACCTATAGCATGCATTGTTCCTGTAACCTCTGCAGCTGCCTTTTGGTTTGAGGCTCTAGAAGAGGCTCTTCAGATGGAGACCCCACTAGATGATATTTTGGACAGAATTAAGGATCTTAAGTTGGCTAATTCTTTTATTACAGACGCCGCTTTTCATCTTACTAAATTAGCGGCTAAGAATTCAGGTTTTGCCATTTTAGCGCGTAGAGCGTTATGGCTTAAGTCCTGGTCAGCTGATGTGTCATCTAAATCTAAGCTTTTGTCCATCCCTTTCAAAGGTAAGACCCTATTCGGGCCTGCATTGATAAAGATCATTTCAGACATTACTGGAGGGAAGGGTCATACCCTCCCTCAGGATAAGTCAAATAAGACAAGGACCAAACAAAATAATTTTCGTTCCTTTCGAAACTTCAAGAGTGGTCCCTCTACCTCTTCCCCTGCTGCAAAGCAAGAGGGGAACTTTGCTCAATCCAAGCCAACCTGGAGACCTAATCAGGCTTGGAACAAGGGTAAACAGGCCAGAAAGCCTGCTGCTGTCACTAAGTCAGCATGAAGGGGTAGCCCCCGATCCGGGACTGGATCTAGTAGGGGGCAGACTCTCTCTCTTTGCTCAGGCCTGGGCAGTAGAAATTGTAACCCAGGGATACCTTCTAGATTTCAAGGATTCCCCTCCAAGGGGAAGGTTCCATCTTTCTCAATTGTCTGTAAACCCGACAAAAAGAGAGGCTTTCTTACGCTGTGTAGAAGACCTTTTTACCATGGGAGTGATCTGCCCAGTTCCAAAAGCGGGGCAGGGGTTCTACTCCAATCTGTTTATAGTTCCCAAAAAGGAGGGAACCTTTAGACCAATTCTGGATCTCAAGATCCTAAACGAATTCCTAAGAGTTCCATCTTTCAAGATGGAGACCATTCGGACTATCTTACCATTGATCCAGGAGGGTCAATATATGACCACCGTGGACATAAAGGATGCGTATCTGCACATTCCTATCCACCAAGATCATCACCAGTTCCTCAGGTTCGCCTTTCTGGACAAGCATTATCAGTTTGTGGCTCTTCCTTTCGGGTTGGCCATGGCGCCGCAAATCTTTACGAAGGTGCTAGGGTCCCTTTTGGCGGTTCTAAAGCCATGGGGCATAGCAGTGGTGCCTTATCTAGATGACATTCTAATTCAAGTGTCTTTCCAACTAGCCAAGTCTCACACAGACTTAGTGTTGGCCTTTCTAAGGTCTCACGGGTGGAAAGTGAACGTAAAAAGAGTTCTCTTTCCCCCCTCACAAGTTTCATTTCTAGGGACTCTGATAGACTCAGTGGACATGAAAATATTTCTGACGGAGGTCAGGAAATCAAAGATTTTGTCCACCTGCTGAGCTCTTCATTCCATTCCTCGGCCGTCAGTGGCTCAGTGTATGGAGGTAATCGGACTAATGGTAGCGGCAATGGACATAGTTCCGTTTGCTCGCTTGCATCTCAGACCACTGCAACTATGCATGCTCAATCAGTGGAATCGGGATTATGTGGATTTATCTCCTAAGATAAATCTGTATCAAGAGACCAGAGACTCTCTTCTTTGGTGGTTGTCACAGGATCATCTGTCCCAGGGAATGTGTTTCCACAGGCCATAATGGGTTATAGTGACGACAGACGCCAGTCTTCTGGGCTGGGGTGCAGTCTGGAATTCCCTGAAAGCTCAGGGTTTGTGGACTCGGGAGGAGGCTCTCCTACTGATAAATATTCTGGAATCAAGAGCGATATTCAATGCTCTCCAGGTATGGCCTCAGCTGACTTCGGCCAGATTCATCAGGTTTCAGTCGGACAACATCACGACTGTGGCTTATATCAATCATCAGGGCGGAACAAAGAGTTCCTTAGCGATGATAGAGGTCTCAAGGATAATCCAATGGGTAGATGCTCACTCTTGCCATCTGTCAGCGATCTATATCCCAGGTGTAGATAATTGGGAGGCAGATTTTCTAAGTCGTCAGACTTTTCATCCGGGGGAGTGGGAACTCCATCCGTTGGTGTTTGCTCAGCTGCTTCGGCTATGGGGCACACCAGAATTGGATCTGATGGTGTCTCGTCAGAACGCCAAACTTCCTCGTTACGGCTCCAGGTCAAGGGATCCTCAGGCTGTACTGATAGATGCTCTAGCAGTACCCTGGTTGTTCAACCTGGCTTATGTGTTTCCATATCTTTTTTTGGTGCAAATCCAAAGGCTTCTGGAGTAAAATCAGGATTCCTAGGATTTTGTCTTTTCTCCAAGAGGGATTGGAGAAAGGATTATCAACTAGTTCCCTAAAGGGACAGATATCTGCTCTGTCTTTTTTGTTGCACAAGCGTCTGGCAGATGTTCCAGACGTTCTGGCTTTTTGTCAGGCTTTAGTTAGAATTAAGCCTGTGTTTAAACCTATTGCTCCGCCATGGAGTCTAAATTTAGTTCTTAGAGTTCTTCAGGGGGTTCCGTTTGAACCCATGCATTCCATAGATATTAAGCTTTTATCTTTGAAAGTTTTTTGTTCCTAGTTGCTATCTCTTCAGCTCGAAGAGTTTCTGAACTATCTGCATTACAATGTGACTCTCCTTATCTTGTGTTCCATGCTGATAAGGTGGTTTTGCGTACCAAGCCTGGGTTCCTACCTAAGGTTGTTACTAACAGGAATATCAATCAAGAAATTGTTGTTCCTTCTGTGTCCTAATCCTTCTTGTAAGAAGGAACGTCTGTTGCACAACTTGGACGTGGTTCGTGCTTTGAAATTTTATTTGCAGGCAACCAAAGATTTTCGTCAAACATCTTCTTTGTTTGTTGTCTATTCTGGAAAGCGTAGGGGTCAAAAGGCTACGGCGACTTCTCTTTCCTTTTGGCTGAAAAGCATCATCCGTTTGGCTGAGACTGCTGGATAGCAGCCTCCTGAAAGGATTACAGCTCATTCTACTAGAGCGGTAGCTTCCACATGGGCTTTTAAAAATGATGCTTCTGTTGAACAGATTTGTAAGGCTGTGACTTGGTCTTCGCTTCATACCTTTTTCATACCTTTTCAAAAAAAATTAAATTTGATACTTTTGCTTCTTCGGAGGCTATTTTTGGGAGAAAGGGTGCCTTCCGTTTAGGTTTCTGTCTTGTCCCTCCCTTCATCCGTGTCCTAAAGCTTTGGTATTTATGTATCCCACAAGTTAGGATGAATCCGTGGACTCGGTACATCATGCAAAAGAAAACAAAATTTATGCTTACTTGATAAATGTCTTTCTTTTGCGATGTACCGAATCCACGGCCCGTCCTGTCTATTCAAGACAGTATTTTTTTTTATGTAAACTTCAGTCACCTCTGCACCTTATAGTTTCTCCTTTTCTTCCTTGGCCTTCGGTCAAATGACTGGGGGGTGGAGTTAAGGGGGGAGCTATATAGACAGCTCTGCTGTGGTGCTCTCTTTGCTACTTCCTGTCAGGAAGGACAATATCCCACAAGTAAGGATGAATCCGTGGACTCGGTACATCGCAAAAGAGAAATTTATTAGGTAAGCATACATTTTGTTTTTTTGATGTGACATTCCTTTATCAGCCATGGATAATGAACAGGAGTCTGTTCCTTTTGATAAATGCTTATTTCTTTTACAAGATATGACGAGTCCACGGATTTCATCCTTATGGGATATCGCCTCCTGGTCAGGAGGCGGCAAAGAGCTCCACAGCAGGTATGTGTGTGTGTATGTTCATTCGAGTATTATTTTTAAATGGTGCCAAAGTTTACTATTTTTTTATTGGAGCAGCATCTGCAGTTTATAACCTTATGGTTTTGGGAACTGGTGAGGTTTTACCTGCACTGCGCCTCCCACATTTATGCTGCTCTTCTGTGATGGTTTTAGAGAAGTTTAACTAAAGCCCTTCTGACTGCACAGGACCTCAGGAGGAAGATTAGACCCTCTGACACTGAGTCTCATGCTGTTCCTCAGCATGCATGTAAGTGCAGTCTGTTTCTGGGGTCTTTTGCACTATAAAAAGGAAAGTGACATTCTCAGAACGGTCTGTACTTTTTTTCTCAGGGGACATGAGGCTAATATGTCAAGATATATGTGAACCGACATTGAGCGTTATCCAGACACTCTAGTATGATTGTGTTACCTAGAAGCGTTGGGATATGAATGAGATATGGGCAATCTTTATTCAGACACTCTAGTAAGATTAATTTACCTAGAAAAGCTGAAACGTTAATTTGGCATGTGTGTTTCTCTTTTATGGAGTACAAGGCTGACATTGGGAGTTGCGGAGCCGTAAGGGTTAAGTTTTTACTTTACTCCGAGGCTTTGGCCTGCATGGACGTTTTTTTTCCTGGGTTCTGATGCTCACGATGGGCGGGGCTTTGTTCTGGCACGCTTTAGCACAGTTGTACCGCTTGTCATTACGGCTGCTTGTACACTTGTGTCGTAGTTTATACAAGTGATCTTCAACACGCAGGTTCGCTTTATCCTTGTTCAGTGAGGACAGGTAGGAGCCGCAGAGGTTTTTGTGTTTTTTGGTATAACGAGGATTTCTATCTGACATAGTTCATATAGCAAGATAAACATTTTTTTTTTTCTTATTAAAGACATTACTATTTAAAAAAAAAAAAGTTAAAGATTTTTCATTAAATTGTTGCTGACCAAGCTTGCTTTTTTCTGTTCAGGTTGTCAAAATGGATGATCTTGATCAAACTACATGTCTTATGTGTTTAAATGCCATTGTGGAAACCCAGTTACACTTTGTCCCACATGTATTGACAGGGCATTAGAGTGTAGAGAGAAAATTTTCTTTAATAAAGATATGTCTAATGATGGTCCTCAGACTGATGAGTCTCAGGGTATTTGATGCATGGAAGATGCCGGCACAATGTATTATACAGGGATAAAGTAGCTTATTCCCCTTGACCGTGCACTGACAGTGGTGCTGCTCTCTTTACTGACTGAGTCTTAGGGTATGCCGCAACTTTCTCCCAAAGCATCACAGCCTTTAACGCCCACGCAAGTAACGCCATGTTCTTCCACGGCGTCTGCGTCATTTACTCTGCTGGATATAGCTGCAGTTATGTCCTCTACTGTTACAGAACTTTTATCTAAGTTGCCGGTATTACAGGGCAAACGTAGTAGAAAAGAGACCCAGGTGGGCCATGCGACTTCTGATTCTTTGATGGCAATCTCCGATGTACCCTCCCAGGGCACGGAGGGAGGGGGTAAGGAGGTTCTGTCTGAAGGGGAGCTGTCTGATTCAGGTAGTGCTTTACCCCAGACAGATTTGGACATGATGTCCTTCAGATTTAAGCTTGAACACCTTCGCCTGTTACTAAGGGAGGTTCTGTTGACTCTGGACGATTGACTCTATTGTGGTCCCTCCAGAGAAATTGTGTAAGATGGACAAGTATTTAGAGGTTCCATCTTATTCTGACGTTTTTCCAGTTCCTAAGAGAATTTTGGAAATTATTACTAGGGAATGGGAAAGACCGGGTATCCCCGTTTTCACCCTCCCCTATTTTTAAGAAAATGTACCCTATACCTGACACTGTTTGGGATTCTTGGCAAACGGTCCCTAAGGTGGAGGGGGCTATTTCTACCCTGGCTAAAAGTACGACTATGCCTATTGAGGACAGTTGTACTTTCAAGGACCCTATTGATAAAAAGTTGGAGGGTCTTCTAAAAAAGCTATTTGTTCACCAAGGGTTTCTTTTACAACCGACGGCTTGCATTGTACCAGTCACATCTGCGGCTGCCTTCTGGTTTGACGCCTTAGAAGAGTCTCTTAAGACTGAGACTTCTTTAGAGGAAATAATGGATAGAATTAAGGCCCTTAAGCTGGCTAATTCTTTTGTTACAGATGCCTCCTTTCAGATGGCCAAATTGGCGGCTAAGAATGCAGGAGTTGCCATTCTAGCGTGCAGAGCCTTATAGTTAAAATCTTGGTCTGCGGATGTGTCCTCTAAATCTAAACTTTTGGCTATTCCTTTCAAGGGGAAGACTCTATTTGGGCCTGACTTGAAAGAGATCATTTCTGACATTATGGGAGGTAAAGGTCATCTCTTACCTCAGGATAAAACATCTAAGCAGAGGGGTAGACAGAGTAATTTTCGTTCCTTTCAAAATTTCAAGGGCGTCCCCTCTTCCGCTAAGCAGGAAGGGAACTTTGCACAATCCAAGTCCGTCTGGAGACCCAAGCAGGCTTGGAACAAGGGTAAACAACCCAAGAAGCCAGCTGCTGCTCCCAAGACAGCATGAAGGGACCGCCCCCGATCCGGGACCGGAACTAGTAGGGGGCAGACTTTCTCTCTTTGTCCAGGCTTGGATAAGAGACGTTCAGGATCCATGGACACTGGAAATTGTGTCTCAAGGGTATCAGTTGGAGTTAAAAAGTTTCTTCCAAAGGGGAATGTTTCTTCTTTCACGATTGTCTGTAGACCAGATAAAGAGGCATTCTTTCGTTGTGTAAAAGACCTCTCCACTATGGGAGTAATTTTGTCCTGTTCCAAAACAAGGACAGGGATTTTACTCAAACCTTTTCGTGGTTCCCAAAAAAGAGGGAACGTTTCAAGAGTCTAAACAAGTTCCTCAGAGTCCCATCTTTCAAGATGGAGATGATTTGGACAATTCTTCCATTGATCCAGGAGGGTCAATATCTGACTACCGTGGACTTAAAGAATGCATATCTTCATATTCCTATCCACAAAGATCACCAGTTTCTAAGGTTTGCCTTCCTGGACAATCATTTTCAGTTTGTGGCTCTTCCTTTTGGGCTGGCCACGGCACCCAGGATCTTCACGAAAGTTCTAGGGTCTCTGCTGGCGGTTCTCAGACCGCGGGGCATTGCAGTGGACGATATTCTGATCCAGGCGTCTTATCAACTGACAGTCTCATACCGACATGGTTCTGTCCATTCTAAGGACTCATGGGTGGAAGGTAAATCTTGAAAAGAGTTCACTCATTCCACAGACAAGGGTTCCCTTCCTGGGAACTCTAATAGATTCTATAGCAATGAAGATTTTCCTGACGAAAGGCAGAAAATTAAAGATTCTGAATACATGCCGAACCCTTCAGTCCAATTCTCGGCCATCAGTGGCTCAGTGCATGGAGCTAATTTGGTTGATGGTGGCGGCAATGGACATCATTCCTTTTGCCCACTTTCATCTCAGACCGCTACAGCTGAGCATGCTCAAGCAGTGGAATGGAGATTATGCAGATTTGTCTCCTTGGACAAGAGACTCTCTTCTCTGGTGGTTGTCGCAGGATCATCTGTCCCAAGGGATGTGCTTCAACAGACCCTCATGGGTGATGGTGACAACGGACGCCAGCCTTCTAGGATGGGGAGCAGTCTGGCATTCCCTGAAGGCTCAGGGTGTGTGGACTTGGTCGGAGTTTCTTCTTCCAATCAATATTCTGGAATTGAGAGCAATATTCAATGCGCTTCAGACCTGGCCTCAGTTGGCTTTGGCCAAATTCATCCGATTTCAGTCGGACAACATCACGACTGTGGCTTACATCAATCATCAGGGAGGAACAAGGAGTTCCTTAGCGATGACAGAAGTGTCCAAGATAATTTGGTGGGCGGAGGCTCACTCTTATTGGTCAGCAATCTACATCCCAGGAGTGGACAACTGGGAGGCGGATTTTTTGAGCAGACAGACTTGATTCTCTGGTGGGGCAGACCGGATTTGGATCTGATGGCGTCTCATCAGAATGCCAAGCTCCCAAAGTAAGGATCCAGGCCAGGTCAAGGGATCTTCAGGCCGAACTGATAGATGCCTTGGCAGTGCCTTGGTTGTTCAGCCTAGCTTATGCGTTTCCACCATTTGCTCTCCTTCCCCGGGTGATTGCACGGATCAAACAGGAGAGGGCTTCAGTGATTCTCATCGCTCCTGCATGGCCTCGCAGGACTTGGTATGCCGATCTGGTGGACATGTCCTCTCTGCCGCCGTGGAAGCTTCCATTGAGGCAGGACCTTCTCATTCAAGGACCCTTCCATCATCCAAATCTAATTTCTCTGCAGCTGACTGCTTGGAGATTGAACGCTTGATTTTATCTAAGGGAGGGTTCTCTGATGCGGTCATTGATACCTTAATTCAGGCACGCAAGCCTGTTACTAGAAAACTTTACCATAAGATTTGGCGTAAATATCTTTATTGGTGTGAATCCAAGGGCTACTCATGGAGTAGGGTTAGGATTCCCAGGATTTTTTCTCCAGGAGGGATTGGAGAAAGGGTTATCAGCAAGTTCCTTAAAGGGACAGATTTCTGCTTTGTCTATTTTGTTTCACAAACGTCTGGCAGATGTTCCAGATGTTCAATTTTTGTCAGGCCATGACTAGAATCAGGCCTGTGTTTAGACCGATTGCTCCTCCTTGGAGTTTGAATTTAGCTGTTAATGTTCTTCAAGGGGTTCCGTTTAAACCTATGCATTCCATAGATATGAAGTTGTTATCTTGGAAAGTTTTATTTTCGGTTGCTATTTCTTCTGCTCGCAGAGTTTCTGAGCTTTCAGCATTACAATGTGATTCTCCTTATCTTATTTTCCATTCTGATAAGGTGATTTTACATACCAAACTTACATACCAAACCTTCTACTAAGGTTGGTTCTAACAAGAATATTAATCAGGAAATTGTTGTTCCTTCATTATGTCCTAATCCTAAGGAGGAGCGTAGATTACATAACTTGGACGTGTTCCGTGCCCTGAAGTTTTACTTGCAGGCGACTAAGGATTTTCGTCAAACATCTTCATTGTTTGTGGATTTTGCTGGGAAACGTAGGGGTCAGAAAGCTACGGCTACCTCTTTCTTTTTGGCTGAAGTGTATCATCCGTCTTGCATATGAGACTGCTGGACAGCAGCCTCCAGAACGAATTACGGCTCATTCTATTAGGGCTGTGGCTTCCTCATGGGCATTTAAAAATTATGCGTCTGTTGAACAGATTTACAAGTTGCAACTTGGTCGTCTCCTCACACTTTTTCCAAATTATAAAAATTTTATACTTTTGCCTCGTCCGAGGCTGTTTTTAGGAGAAAGGTTCTTCAAGCATTGGTGCCTTCCGTTTAGGTTCCTTTCTTGTCCCTCCCTTTCATCAGTGTCCTATAGCTTTGGTATTGTATCCCATAAGTAAGGATGAAATCCGTGGACTCGTCATATCTTGTAAAAGGAAATATATGCTTACCTGATAAATTTATTTATTTTACGATAGGACGAGTCCACGCCCCACCCTGTTTTTTTTTTTATAAGAAGACAGGTTTCTATTTTTGTCAAACTTCAGTCACCTCTGCTCCTCTGCTTTTCCTTTCTCTTCCTAACTTCGGTCGAATGACTGGAGTGGGAGCGAAGGGAGGAGCTATATATATATATATACAGCTCTGCTGTGGAGCTCTTTGCCTCCTCCTGCTGACCAGGAGGCAATATCCCATAAGTAAGGATGAAATCCGTGGACTCGTCATATCGTAAAATAAATTTATCAGGTAAGCATAAATTTCCTTTTACCATCTTAATGGGAGGAGAGTCAACTGCTTCATTCATTACTTATGGGAAATAAGAACCTGGCCACCAGGAGGAGGCAAAGACACCCCAGCCAAAGGCTTAAATACCTCCCCCAGTCATTCTTTGCCTTTCGTCACAGGAGGTTGGTAGAGAAGTGTTGGAAGATTGCAGTAGTCTCTTATGGAGGGTAGTACTCATTTAAAAAATGGGACTGGAGTTTTAAGTAGTCTTGTCAGCCTCTCGGTGAGAGCAGGGGGGAAAGTTAGTCTGGAGATGCAGGGAGAGTCTTTCTGCAAAACAATCCCGACTCGCAATTGGCGTTGACGAGTTTCGCTGCCTGCCTTTATACACTCAAGTCCATGTCAGGAGCGATGCCACTAACCTGTCAAACTTGAAGGGCCACGTTCCAGTTCAACGGCATAGATTCTGGTAAGATCGTTTAATTTATACACACATGATAACTCAAGAAGACAGGGTCACAGTGTGTCTCCTTTTATCTGTATAGAATCAAGGGTTAATATCCCTGGAAAGGGGATTATTGAACAGGCGAGGATTTATGCATAATATCTTTATTGTGTTTGATGCTACGTCATGTGTGAGATGAGGCTCTAGCAATGTGTGAACAGTCAGGTGAAGGGCGACGCAGACCCTTTTGGCGTGTTTTTTCCTTATTGTGCAGGGGCAGTCCTGCATGGCTCTCCATGTGACCGGGTGTGGCCTCTTCAACTTCCTCTTTTCCTGATCGGCAATTGCGGGAGACACAACGGTTTCCTGTGTCCGGGTCATAGGCGTATAAAGGTGCCATTTATTCTATCTAGTCCGTATTAAAGTGCAAGCTATGGACGACTCTGATATGTTAGAGGATACTCCCTCTTTAATTAAAGCTAATACCTGTGTTTATTGTGAGGAGGTTCAGGTTGATCCGCCTGCTCAACTGTGTTCCACATGCTTTGATAAAATTGCTATATCTAAAAGAATAAGATATTTAGCTCTACTGAGCCGTCCAACTCTGAGGGTTCTCCGTTCCGCGAGGTGCGTTCCTTACATTAATCTCAGAGTACACATGTAGCCCGCCAAGGCCCTACTGATCCTCCCTCTGGAGGGGCCTTGTGGCCGCCAGATTTCGCTGCCCAGTTGCAAAAGGCGGTTTCGGCGGTCTTCCATGCCCTGCGAAGCACAAGCACATAGCCTTTCGTCCCAGGGGTCATCTACTCCGTTGGAGGCCTCAGAGATTAACCAATGATGAACTGAAACTTCCGGAAGAACCTTCGATCCCTAAACTAGATGGGGTTTACGAGGACAGGGTGGTACCTCAGACCTTCCCAATTCCTGTGTAGATGGCTTATTAAGAACGAGTGGGAGAAGCTTAGCTCGTCCTTTTCTCCCTCTACATCTTTTAAAAAGCTGTTCCGGATCCTCAGCTTAAGCTATGGTGGGCCATTCCTAAGTTGGATGGAGCTATCTCCATGCTCGCTAAGAGGATGACTATTCCCCTCGAGGATAGTTAGTTCAAAGAGCCCATGGACAAATAATTAGAATCCATGTTGTGAAAGATGTTCCAACTAACGGGGGTTATTTTTCCAACTGGCAGCGGCGATCACTGCGGTCACTGGAGCTGCTACCGACTGGTGTGATGCTCTGTCAGCTATGGTCGAGGTGGAGACTCCCCTCGAGATGCAGGAAAATATTTAGGCCTTTACAGGTCGCAAATTTTTTATTTGTGATGCAAATATTCAGGTTATTCGCCTGAATGCTAAGACATTTCTAAGATTTATCTGTTCTATCCCATAGGGCTATGTGGTTAAAGTCATGGTCTGCTGACATGACTTCCAAGTCTAGATTACTATCCCTCCCGTTTCAGGGGAAAATAATTTTTGGTCCAGGCCTGGACTCTTCATATCCACGTTCATGGGAGGCAAGGGTGCTTTCCTTCCGCAGGATAAGAATAAGCCTAAGGGCTATACTTTTTGTCCCTTTCATTCGGACAAGTATCAACGCCAGCAGCCTGCTGCAAAGACTGAGCAGTCCACGGGATCTTGGAACAAGTCCAAGCAGAGCAAAAAGCCCGCCGAGACAAAGTTGGCATGAAGGGGCAGCCCCGATCCGTCTTTGGATCGCGTAGGGGGAAGACTATCTCTGTTAGAGGCTTGGATGAGAGTAGTACAGGATCCTTGGGTTCTGGAGGTTATCACCCAGGGCTACAGGATAGGGTTCAAGACTCATCCACCCAGGGGCAGATTCCTCCTGTCAAACTTATAAAGACCAGAGAAGAGATGCCTTTCTAGAGTGCGTGAGGGATCTCTCCTCTCTGAGTAATCGTTCCCGTACCTCTAGCAGAAAGGGGTCTAGGGTACTATTCAAACCTTTTCGTGGTCCCAAAGAAAGAGGGCACGTTCCGCCCAATTCTGGACCTAAAGTGCCTAAACAACAAGTTTCTGTCAGTCCCATTGTACAAAATGGTGACAATTTGATCAATTCTGCCCCTAGTTCAAGAGGGCAATTTATGATGACAATAAACTTGAAGGATGCTTACCTTCATGTGCCAATCCACAGGGAGCACTTTAGGTTCGCTTTTCTGGACCAACATTTCCAGTTTGAAGCACTATCGTTCGGTCTGGTGACTGCCCCAAGAGTCTTTACGAAGGTTCTGGGAGCGCTGCTCGCAGTAGCGAGAGACAGAGGTATTGCGTTGGCCCCTTATCTGGATGATATACTGGTTCAGGCTCTGTCCGGCAGTCTCACTGAAGACCACTTGAGGGCTCTTCTCCTTTGATCCCACGGATGAAAGATATAAACCGGGGAGAGAGTTCTCTGGTCCCCATCAACAGGGTGAATTTCCTGGATATGACAATAGATTCAATATCCATGAAGATATTCTTGACAGATCAGAGACATTCCAAGATTGCGTCCAGCTGTCTTGCCCTTCAGACCTCCTCAAGGCCATCTGTGGCCAGGTGTATTGAGGTGATCGGGCTCATGGTTTCCAGCATAGATGTCATTCCTTTCGCCAGGTTCCATCTCAGGCCTCTGCAGTTATGCATGTTGAGACAATGGTGCTTCACACAGACCTATCCCAACAGATATCTCTGAACAATCGAGCAAGGGAGTCCCTCTTTTGGTGGGGCTGTCCCAGGGGACATCCTTTTTGAGACCATCCTGGGAAATTGTGACCACGGATGCAAGTCTCTCAGGATGGGGAGCTGTTTGGGGGGCCAGAATATTCAATGCTCTGAGGGCTTGGCCCCTCTTGGGGTCTTTCTGTTTCATCAGATTCCAGTCGGACAACATTACCTCGGTGGCATACTTAAACCATCAGGGGGGAACGAAAAGCTCCCTAGTCATGAGGCAGGTGTCTCAGATTCTGGAATGGGCAGAGACCCACAGCTGTTTGCTCTCAGCGATCCACATCCCGGGTGTGGACAACTGGGAAACTAATTTCGTCAGACAATCGTTTCATCCGGGGAAATGGTCTCTCCATCCCGAGGTGTTTGCGGAGATCTGCATCAGATGGGGGACGACTGAGAGAGATCTCATGGTGTCCAGACTCAACTAGGCTACTCAGATACGGGTCGTGGTCCAGCGATCCCCAGGCAGAGCTCATAGATGCCTTGGCAGTTCCTTGGTAGTTCAACCTAATTTACATTTTTCCACCGTAGTCACTTCTCCCTCGAGTGGTTACCCTGTCGCAGAGATCTGCTAGTTCAGGGTCCTTTTTCTCCACTAAAATCTCGATTCTCTGAGGCTGACTGCGTGGGGATTGAACACCTAGTCTTGGCCAAGAGAGGGTTCTTGGAGAGAGTGATTGATACTCATTCAGGCCAGGAAACCGGTCACTCGTCTCATCTATCATAAGGTGTGGAGGACCTATTTATCCTGGTGTGAGGAACATGGATATCCTTGGCACAAGGTTAGGGTATTAAGGATACAAGCTTTTCTTCAAGATGGTCTGGATAAGGGCCTTGCCTCCAGTTCCTTAAAGGGACAGATTTTGGCCTTATCGGTGCTGTTACACAAGAAGCTAGCGGAGCTTCCTGATATTCAGTCTTTTGTTCAGGCTCTGTTCAGAATCAGACCAGTATTTAGAACTTCTGCTTCTCCTTGGAGCTTGAACTTGGTTCTTAAGGTTTTGCAGAGGACTCTGTTTGAGCCTATGCATGTGCTTGACTTTAAGATTCTCTCCTGGAAGGTTCTAATTCTTCTGGCTATTGCATCGGCTCGCAGAGTCTGAGTTAGCGGCCTTGCAATATGAGCCCCCTTACCTGGTTTTTCACGCTGATAAGGCTGTGCTTCGCACTGGGTTGGGATTTCTTCCCAAGGTGGTTTCAGATCGTAATATCAATCAGGAGATAGTAGTTCCTTCTTTGTGTCCTAACCCTTCCTCACCGAAGGAAAGGTTGCCTCATAACTTGGATGTGGTTCGAGCCTTGAAGTTTTACCTTTAGGCCATGAAGTATTTTAGACAGACTTAGTCTTTGTTTGTGGTGTGTTCAGGGAAGCGTAGGGGGCAGAGGGCCTCTTCCACTTTACTGTGTCCTTTTGGTTGAGGAGCATTATCTGTTTGGCCTATAAGACAGCGGGACATAAGCCTCCTCAGAGGATTACGGCTCACTCTACCAGGGCTGTGGCCTGTTCTTGGGCCTTTAAAAACGAGGCCTCTGTGGAGCAGATTTGTAAGGCGGCTACTTGGTCTTCCTTACATACTTCCTACATACGTTTTTGGGAGAGAGGTTCTGCAGGCTGTGGTGCCCTCGGCATAGGGTCCGCTGCCTTTTACCCTCCCGCTGGGGTGTCTTTGCCTCCTCCTGGTGGCCAGGTTCTTAATTCCCACAAGTAATGAATGAAGCAGTGGACTTTCCTCCAGATGGAAATAAAATTATCAGGTAAGCATAATTTATGTTTGGAGGCCCAAATTCTTACCTATGCAATTTTGTTCCTCATGTTTTGACAAAGCTTTAAAATGTAAAGACAAATGACTTGTTTCTGAGCCTGTCTCTCAGGATGATGCTGTAAAGGCAGTGCCACTGCATTCTCCTCACATGTCCCAAGCCTCAACGGCTTCACATACAGTGCCCTGCAGTTCCTCTGTCTCCTGGAGTTTATTTGCCAGTAGATTTTGCCGCACAGAAATCTTCTGTGGTATCTGCGGCTTTATCTGCTTTTCCCATGATGGGGAAGCGCAAGAGGTAATCTAAACATTTTTCTGTGTGTAAGGTGTCTGTCCCATCTGCTGCTGCTCAGGTTGACCTCCCTCATAAGTCTGAGGAAGATACCTCAGTAGCTTCTTAGGGTGAAATCTTAGATTCGGACAGTATAAATCCTTTGATTCTGAAGAAGTAAACTTCAAATTCAAGCTTGAACACCTTCGTTTATTGCTAAAGTAGGTACTGCTACTTTGGACGACTCAGATTCTTCTGTCGCTGTCAACCCTTAAAAATGTAGTAAGCTTAGTAAATACTATGATGTTCCTTCCTCTGTGGAAGTGTTTCATGTTCCAGACCGTGTGTCGGAGATATTTTTGTTACAACACACGAACAAAGGCACTACTAGGGCTGTTTCCCTGTAATTTATTATTCCAAACTTAATGTTTATTAGTTTATGAAACTTTTATTATATAGGGAATGGTGCTAGATGCATAAACAATAATATTCCAAAAGACTAAGAAGACTCTCACGAGGATGTGCATAAACAATAATATTCCAAAAGACTAAGAAGTGTCGGAGATAATTGCACAGGAATGGCATAAGCTAGGGATACTTTTCTCCTCATCTCCCGTTTTTAAAAATGTTTCCTGTTGCTGACTCCATTCGAGACTCATGGAGCACGAGGCTTAAAGTAGAAGGCACTATTTCTACTCTGGCTAAGATTACCACTATTCCTTTTGAGGATAGCTGTTCGTTTAAGGATCCCATGGACAAAAAGCTGTGTGCAGCTTTGTCTGAATTGATTTTAGAGGAGACTCCGTTGGAAGAGATCCAGGATAGGATTAAGGCTCTCAAGCTAGCCAATTCCTTTATCTCTAATGCTAACATGCAAGTCATTAGACTAGGAGCCAAGATGTCTGGCTTCACTGTCTTAGCCTGCAGGGCTCTGTGGCTTAAATCTTGGTCAGCTGATGTTACTTCTAAGTCCAAGCTCCTGTCGCTACCTTACAAGGGTAAGACCCTGTTTGGTCCTGGTCTGGCGGAGATAATTTCTGAAATTAAGGGTGGAAAGGGGTCCTTTCTTCCACAAGACAAGAAGAATAGACCTAAGGGACGTCAGTTCTAATTTTCGTTGCTTTCTTAACTTCAAAGGTCAAAAGTCTTCCTCTCCCTCCTCCAAGCAAGAGCAGCCCAAGTCCTCTTGGAGACCCAATCAGGCTTGGAATAAGGGGAAGCAATTGAAAAAGCCCTCATCTGAGACAAAGTCAGCATGAAGGGTCTGCCTCCGGTCCGGTATTGGATCAAGTGGGAGGAAGACTTTCCTTGTTTTGTCAAGCATGGATAAGATGTCCCAGATCCTTGGGCTGTGGACATAGTATCTTAGGGTTAGAAGAATACAAATATTGTCCTCCCAGGGGCAGATTTCTCTTAAGGTTATCTGTGGATCAGGTAAAAGAAAAAATTGGATGATGGCACCACTTACTATAAATGAGGGTCTCTTTACCATACAGAAAAGGTCAACTTGGCCTCAAAATTAAGCTTATTATAATCTGTGGTATAGGTGTGAAGTATCAAAAATACAATTGACTAATGATCAATATAAAAAATTGAACAAAAAAAGGATACTGTATAAGCACTCATTGAGACTCTAAAGTGAAGAATAGGTTGGGAAAAAGTCACACAAATTAAAATATAAATCTTTATTAGAATGTGATTAAAAACTGGGTGTATTTAAATATAAAATGCTAGCAAGTAATAAGTCCAGTTGAATAACTGGTACAATACAGGTAGGTACTGGTGGCCTGATAGACTTCTATCAGGCCACCAGTACCTACCTGTATTGTACCAGTTATTCAACTGGACTTATTACTTACTAGCATTTTAGTTTTAAATACACCCAGTTTTTAATTTGTGTGACTTTTCTCCAACATTGGTGTGTCCGGTCCACGGCGTCATCCTTACTTGTGGGAAATATCTCTTCCCCAACAGGAAATGGCAAAGAGTCCCAGCAAAGCTGGCCATATAGTCCCTCCTAGGCTCTGCCCACCCCAGTCATTCTCTTTGCCGTTGCACAGGCAACATCTCCACGGAGATGGTTAAGAGTATGTGGTGTTTAGTTGTAGTTTTTTATTCTACTATCAAGTGTTTGTTATTTTAAAATAGTGCTGGTATGTACTATTTACTCTGAAACAGAAAAGGATGAAGATTTCTGTTTGTGAGAGGAAGATGATTTTAGCAGACAGTAACTAAAATCGATTGCTGTTTCCACATAGGACTGTTGAGATGAAGTAACTTCAGTTGGGGGAAACAGTTAGCAGACTTTTCTGCTTAAGGTATGACTAGCCATATTTCTAACAAGACCATGTAATGCTGGAAGGCTGTCATTTCCCCTCATGGGGACCGGTAAGCCATTTTCTTAGTCAAACAAAACAGAATAAAGGGCTTAATATGGGCTATAAAACTGGTAGACACTTTTATGGGCTAAATAGATTGCTTTATTTGGGCATTTTATTCATGTTTATGCTGATAATTCACATTTATAAACTTGGGGAACGTTTATTAACGGCAGGCACTATGTTAGACACCTTTTCCAGTCAGGGGGCCTTCCCAGTTGTAGGCTGAGCCTCATTTTCGCGCCATTACTGCGCAGTTGTTTTTTGAGAGCAGGACATGCAGATGCATGTGTGAGGATCTGAAAGTAGCTGGAAAAGTTTCTAGAAGGCGTCACTTGGTATCGTATTCCCCTCTGGGCTTGGTTGGGTCTCGGCAAAGGCTATAGCTGGGACTCTATAGGGGTTAAATTTGTAAACGGCTCCGGTTCCGTTATTTTAAGGGTTAAAGCTCTGAAATTTGGTGTGCAATACTCTTAATGCTTTAAAACACTGTGGTGAAATTTCGGTAATTTTTGAACAATTCCTTCATACTTTTTCACGTATTCAGTAATAAAGTGTTTTCTGTTTAAAATTTAAAGAGACAGTAACGGTTTTGTTTTAAAACGTTTTTTGTGCTTTATTGACGAGTTTAAGCCTGTTTAACATGTCTGTACCTTCGGATAAGCTATGTTCTATATGTATGAAAGCCAATGTGTCTCCCCATTTAAATTTGTGTGATAATTGTGCCATAGCATCCAAACAAAGTAAGGACAGTACTGCCACAGATAATGAAATTGCCCAAGAGGATTCCTCAGATGAGGGGAGTAGACATACTACATCATCTCCTACTGTGTCTACACCAGTTTTGCCCACGCAGGAGGCCCCTAGTACATCTAGCGCGCCAATGCTTATTACCATGCAACAATTGACGGCTGTAATGGATAACTCCATAGCAAATATTTTATCCAAAATGCCTACATATCAGAGAAAGCGCGATTGCTCTGTTTTAAACACTGAAGAGCAGGAGGGCACTGATGATAATTGTTCTTTCATACCCTCACACCAATCTGAAGTGGCCATGAGGGAGGTTTTGTCAGATGGGGAAATTTCAGATTCAGGAAAAAATTCTCAACAAGCTGAACCTGATGTTGTGACATTTAAATTAGAACATCTCCGCACACTGCTTAAGGAGGTGTTATCTACTCTGGATGATTGTGACAACTTGGTCATTCCAGAGAAATTACGCAAGATGGACAAGTTCCTAGAGGTTCCGGTACACCCCAACGCTTTTCCTATACCCAAGCGGGTGGCGGACATAGTGAATAAGGAGTGGGAAAAGCCCGGCATACCTTTTTGTTCCCCCCCCCCTATATTTAAGAAATTATTTCCTATGGTCGACCCCAGAAAGGACTTATGGCAGACAGTCCCTAAGGTCGAGGGGGCAGTTTCTACTCTAAACAAACGCACTACTATTCCTATCGAGGATAGTTGTGCTTTCAAAGATCCTATGGATAAAAAATTGGAGGGTTTGCTTAAGAAGATTTTTGTACAGCCGGGTTACCTCTACAACCCATTTCGTGCATTGTTCCTGTCACTACAGCAGCGTGGTTCTGGTTTGAGGAACTAGAAAAGTCGCTCAGTAGAGAGACTCCATATGAGGAGGTTATGGACAGAGTTCACGCACTTAAGTTGGCTAACTCTTTTATTTTAGATGCCGCTTTGCAATTAGCTAGATTAGCGGCGAAAAATTCAGGGTTTGCAATCGTGGCGCGCAGAGCGCTTTGGCTAAAGTCTTGGTCAGCGGATGTGTCATCCCTTTCAAAGGTAAAACTCTATTTGGACCAGAATTGAAAGAGATTATCTCAGACATCACTGGGGGAAAGGGCCACGCCCTTCCACAAGATAGGCCTTTCAAGGCCAAGAATAAGTCTAATTTTCGTTCCTTTCACAATTTCAGGAACGGACCGGCCTCTAATTCTGCATCCCCTAAGCAAGAGGGTAATGCCTCACAACCCAAACCAGCCTGGAAACCGATGCAAGGCTGGAACAAGGGTAAGCAGGCCAAGAAGCCTGCTGCTGCTAACAAAACAGCATGAAGGAGTAGCCCCCCATCTGGGACCGGATCTAGTAGGGGGCAGACTTTCTCTCTTTGCTCAGGCTTGGGCAAGAGATGTTCAGGATCCCTGGGCGCTAAAAATAGTTTCTCAGGGTTATCTTCTGGAATTCAGGGAACTACCCCCAAGGGGAAGGTTCCACATGTCTCACTTATCCTTAAACCAAATAAAGAGACAGGCGTTCTTACATTGTGTAGAAGACCTGTTAAAGATGGGAGTGATACACCCAGTTCCAATAGAGGAACAAGCAATGGGATTTTATTCCAATCTGTTCGTAGTTCCCAAAAAAGAGGGAACTTTCAGACCAATTTTGGATTTGAAGATCCTAAACAAATTTCTCAGGGTACCATCGTTCAAGATGGAAACCATTCGAACGATTCTACCCACTATCCAGGAAGGTCAATTTATGACTACCGTGGATCTAAAGGATGCGTACCTACATATTCCTATCCACAAAGAACATCATCAGTTCCTAAGGTTCGCCTTTCTGGACAAACATTACCAGTTTGTGGCCCTCCCATTCGGGTTAGCCACTGCTCCAAGGATTTTCACAAAGGTACTAGGGTCCCTTCTAGCGGTTCTAAGACCGAGGGGCATTGCAGTAGTACCTTACTTGGACGACATTCTAATACAAGCGTCGTCCCTGTCAAAAGCAAAGCTCATACAGACATCGTTCTGGCCTTTCTCAGATCACACGGATGGAAGGTGAACATAGAAAAAAGTTCTGTCTCCGTCAACAAGAGTTCCCTTCTTGGGAACAATAATAGATTCCTTAGAAATGAGGATTTTTCTGACAGAGGTCAGAAAGTCAAAACTTCTAAGCACTTGTCAAGTTCTTCATTCTGTTCCACGTCCTTCCATAGCGCAGTGCATGGAAGTAGTAGGGTTGATGGTTGCAGCAATGGACATAGTTCCTTTTGCACGAATTCATCTAAGACCATTACAACTGTGCATGCTCAAACAGTGGAATGGGGATTATACAGACTTGTCTCCAATGATTCAAGTAGATCAGAAGACCAGAGATTCACTCCGTTGGTGGCTGACCCTGGACCATCTATCCCAGGGAATGAGCTTCCACAGACCAGAGTGGGTCATTGTCACGACCGACGCCAGTCTAGTGGGCTGGGGAGCGGTCTGGGAGTCCCTGAAAGCTCAGGGACTATGGTCTCTGGAAGAGTCTCTTCTCCCGATAAACATTCTGGAACTAAGAGCGATCTTCAATGCTCTCAGGGCTTGGCCTCAGTTAGCAAAGGCCAGATTCATAAGATTCCAATCAGACAACATGACGACCGTTGCGTATATCAATCATCAGGGGGGAACAAGGAGTTCCCTGGCGATGAAAGAAGTGACCAAAATAATTCAATGGGCGGAGGATCACTCCTGCCACCTATCTGCGATCCACATCCCAGGTGTGGAAAACTGGGAAGCGGATTATCTGAGTCGTCAGACATTCCATCCGGGGGAGTGGGAACTCCACCCGGAGATCTTTGCCCAACTAACTCAATTATGGGGCATTCCAGACATGGATCTGATGGCGTCTCGTCAGAACTTCAAGGTTCCTTGCTACGGGTCCAGATCCAGGGATCCCAAGGCGACTCTAGTGGATGCACTAGTAGCACCTTGGACCTTCAACCTAGCTTATGTATTTCCACCGTTTCCTCTCATTCCCAGGCTGGTAGCCAGGATCAAACAGGAGAGGGCCTCTGTGATCTTGATAGCTCCTGCGTGGCCACGCAGGACTTGGTATGCAGACCTGGTGAATATGTCATCGGTTCCACCATGGAAGCTACCTTTGAGACAGGACCTTCTTGTTCAGGGTCCATTCGAACATCCAAATCTGGTCTCCCTCCAGCTGACGGCTTGGAGATTGAACGCTTGATTCTATCGAAGCGTGGGTTTTCAGATTCTGTGATAGATACTCTGGTTCAGGCCAGAAAACCGGTAACTAGAAAGATTTACCATAAAATATGGAAAAGATATATCTGTTGGTGTGAATCCAAAGGATTCCCATGGAATAAGATAAAAATTCCTAAGATTCTCTCCTTTCTACAAGAAGGTTTGGAGAAAGGATTCTCTGCAAGTTCTCTAAAGGGACAGATCTCTGCTTTATCTGTCTTACTATACAAAAGACTGGCAGCTGTGCCAGATGTTCAAGCATTTGTTCAGGCTCTGGTTAGGATCAAGCCTGTTTACAGACCTTTGACTCCTCCCTGGAGTCTAAATCTAGTTCTTTCAGTTCTTCAAGGGGTTCCGTTTGAACCTTTACATTCCATAGATATTAAGTTACTATCTTGGAAAGTTTTGTTTTTGGTTGCTATTTCTTCTTCTAGAAGAGTTTCAGTTATCTGCTCTGCAATGTTCTCCGCCCTATCTGGTGTTCCATGCAGATAAGGTGATTTTGCGTACTAAGCCTGGTTTTCTTCCAAAGGTTGTTTCTAACAAGAATATTAACCAGGAGATAGTTGTACCTTCTTTGTGTCCGAATCCAGTTTCAAAGAAGGAACGTTTGTTACACAATTTGGACGTAGTCCGTGCTCTAAAATTCTATTTAGAGGCTACAAAAGATTTCAGACAAACATCTTCTTTGTTTGTTGTCTATTCTGGTAAAAGGAGAGGTCAAAAAGCGACTTCTACCTCTTTCCTTTTGGCTTAAAAGCATCATCCGATTGGCTTATGAGATTGCCGGATGGCAGCCTCCTGAAAGAATCACAGCTCACTCCACTAGGGCTGTGGCTTCCACATGGGCCTTCAAGAACGAGGCTTCTGTTGACCAGATATGTAAGGCAGCGACTTGGTCTTCACTGCACACTTTTGCCAAATTTTACAAATTTGATACTTTTGCTTCTTTGGAGGCTATTTTTGGGAGAAAGGTTTTGCAAGCCGTGGTGCCTTCCGTTTAGGTAACCTGATTTGCTCCCTCCCTTCATCCGTGTCCTAAAGCTTTGGTATTGGTTCCCACAAGTAAGGATGACGCCGTGGACTGGACACACCAATGTTGGAGAAAACAGAATTTATGCTTACCTGATAAATTACTTTCTCCAACGGTGTGTCCGGTCCACGGCCCGCCCTGGTTTTTTAATCCGGTCTGATGAATTATTTTCTCTAACTACAGTCACCATGGTACCATATGGTTTCTCCTATATTTTTCCTCCTGTCCGTCGGTCGAATGACTGGGGTGGGCGGAGCCTAGGAGGGACTATATGGCCAGCTTTGCTGGGACTCTTTGCCATTTCCTGTTGGGGAAGAGATTTCCCACAAGTAAGGATGACACCGTGGACCGGACACACCGTTGGAGAAAGTAATTTATCAGGTAAGCATAAATTCTGTTTTTTTTCCCCAACCTTATTTTTCACTTTAGAGTCTCAATGAGTGCTTATACAGTATCCTTTTTGTTCAATTTCTTATATTGATCATTTAGTCGATCAGGTAGAAAGATAAATTCTTAAGCTGCGTTCAGGACCTTTCCTCCCTGGGAGTGATTGTTCCAGTAAGGGAACCAGCTCTAGGATTCTATTCAACTCTGTGGTTCCCAAAAAAAGTAATTCTTCGACCCATTTTAGACCTAAAGTGTCTCAACAAGTTTCTAAGGGTACCGTTCTTCAAAATGGTAACCATTCTTTCTATTCTTCCTTTGGTCCAAGAGGGTCAGTTCATGATGACCATAGACCTGAAGGACGCGTGTCTTCATGTTACCATCCACAGGGATCATCACCAGTTCCTGAGATTTGCTTTTCTAGACGAGCACTTCTCAAAGGTTCTGGGGGCTCTCTTGGCAGTTGTCGGGGGTCAGGGAATTTTGGGGGTGCCTTACCTGGATGACACATTGGTTCAGGTGCAATCTTTTCAACTAGCAAACTCTCATACAGAGATCTTGTTGTTTTTTTTTTTTTTCCTACATTCCCATGGATGGAAACTGAATCTGGAGAAGAGTTCCCTTGTTCCACCTACAATGGTGTGTTTCTTGGGGAGCATCATAGATTCCCTATCTATGAAGATTTTTCTGACGGAGGTCAGAAAATCCAAACTTCTCTCTTCTTGCCTCTTGCTACAGTCTGTTTGGCCATCAGTGGCGCAATGCATGGAGGTAATTAGTCTGATGGTCGCTTCCATGGACATCATTCCCTTTGCTCATTCCATTGTCTGAGCATGCATAACTGAAGAGCTCTCAAATGGAATCAGAGACCATTCAGATCTGTCTCAGAGGATAGATCTGGACCAGTTGACAAGAGACTCTTTCATGGTGGATTTCTCAGGATTATCTGTCTCAGGGCACATGGTCCTGGAGACCCTCCTTGGAGATTTTGGCCACAGACACCAGCCTGCTAGGCTGGGGAGCAGTCGGACTCGTTAAAGTCTATGGACTTGAGAGGAGTCTTCTCTCCCTATAAACATTGGAGTTGAGAGCGATCTTCAGTGCTCTGATGGCTTGGCCTCAATTTGTCCTTAGCCCATCAACTGGGAAGCAGATTTCCTGAGCAGAGAGACATTTCGCCCGGGGAATGAGCTCTCCATCCGGAGGTGTTCTCCAGGTTAATCCTCAAGTGGGGGGTGCCGGAGTTGGATCTGATGGCGTTTCGTCAGAATGCCAAGCTTCCAGGGTGCGGTCGGGTAGGGCCGCCGGGATACCGGAAAAATCCTGGTGGGCCGCCATAGCAGAGAGCCCTGCACAGAGAGCAGGTAAGGGAGTGAAGTTATGGCACAGGGAGGAGCTCAACACACACAAGTGGCCCAGCACACAGGGCTCAACTCAATTTCAGCTCAAGTCAGTAGCAGCACCCCTGTTAGGGGTTGGGGGGGTCGGCTGCTGCTCCACTACCTGCCCTGCCAATTGCCCCCAGGGCCTCATTTGTGCACATGTAAAATAGCCGCACCAGGGGAAAAGACTTGCATACAGCGGATGTGAGACTGGGAATCCTCCACTTCTTGCAAGTGGATCTTACAGGTGCTGTATGCAGGCAGGAGATACGTGCTGTGCCTGTTATTGAGCTGGCCGTGGGTGGGAGGCGGGGCCTCAGATCTGTGCTGCTAGTCTGGCTGCCTGGGGGTGGGGGATTTGAAAGGTGACACACTGATCTCCCGCCCCCCCATCACTTCCTCACAGCGTGTCAGCATCCTAGGTAGCCGCGTGCGTGCAGGAAGGAGGGATGAGGGCAAGGGAGGCAGCCACTGCCAGCATGACCAATACTCCCAACTGTCAAGACCTCAGGTGGGTTCTTTGGTCTCACAGTAACAAGTCTGGTGATGAACAGTGAGAATCTGTATAGATTACCATCATGGCGTTTTGGTCCTCCTGTGTGTTTTTGTTTTTTTTGTGTGTGTATAGAGCAGTGAGCTCTGTGTGTACCGCAAATCTTTTTGTAAGTGACTCACTCAATAGTAGCGCTCAGTTCTGGGAACAGAACAGTGGCTGACGCTTTTTATACTACTAGCTAAGGCGCTCTCTTGCTCTCAGCACTGGGAACAATGTAGCACTAAGCTAGATTGGGCTGGAGGTGTCAAAAGTTTTACTGGGGACATGAAGGGGTCAGGGGCAGGGCTGCTCTACACAAATTTCCTGGGCCGGTCTGAATTCCCAGTCCGGCCCTGGGTACGGCTCAAGGTAAAGAGATCCTCAGGCCTGATAGATGCTCTGGCGGTTTCTTGGGTTTTTGGTCTAGCTTACCGGTTTCCTCAGTTTGCGCTCCTTCCACGAGTCATTGCTCGTATCAAACAGGAGAGAGTGTCTATAATTCTAATAGCTCCTGCATGGCCTCGCAGGATCTGGTTTGCAGACCTAGTGAAGATGTCATCTCTTCCTCCTTGGAGGCTACCTCTGAGGAAGGACCTAACTTTCCTCCATACAAATTTTGTTTCTCTAAAGCTGACTGCATGGAGATTGAATGCTTAGTTCTGGCTAAGGTGTGCTAGCTGGAGGCGCTGGTTCAGCTAAGTGCAAACTTGTATCAGTCGTTGGTGTCTTCCTTTCCTTCCTCGGTTGTATAACTCTAGGTGCAAAATAGTGGTGCTGAAATATCAGGCAATACACCATACAAAGGTGAATATCTACTCACAGTGTATATTGCAGGTTACCTGCTCCTTTCCAATATGAAAAGACAATATCACTGTGAGTAGATATTCACCTTTGTATGGTGTATTGCCTGATATTTCAGCACCACTATTTTGCACCTAGTTATTCAACCGAGGAAGG
>NC_069502.1:558428648-558431148 GCF_027579735.1 Bombina bombina
GATTCTATCTCTGGATTATATTTTGACAAAAGATGCCAGTGTTTTCTTACTATTCTAAAGATGTCATTGCTCTTGTCACTGTATTCCATAGAAAGCACTAATCTATCTGTTCCTTTCTCTGTTGGTTTTTTATCATGTACTCTATCCAAATCCTGAATGTTTTTAGCGATATTTTCTTTTGGATATCCTCTTTGGATAAATTTATTGCCCATAGACACTAGTCTTTCTGGCAATACTTTTTGATCTCTAACTATTCTTTTAGTACGCAAAAGTTGACTCCTGGGTATGGATTTAAAAACAGTATCAGGGTGGAAACTTTCATATCGCAGCAGAGTATTTCTATCTGTGGGTTTTACATATAGATCTGTACTTAATGTATTTCCATGTCGATATACAGTTGTATCCAAAAAGTTAATCTTTTGGATAGAGTAAGTAAGGGTAAATCTTAGACCTGTCATAGAGGCATTAATATCCTCAACAAACTGTATCAGGGACTCCAATGAGCCCCCCCATATGCCAAAAATATCATCTATATACCTTAGCCACAGCTTACAATGGCTGATGAATGGCTGATTAGTGTAGACAAATTTGTTCTCAAAGCCACTCATGAACAAATTGGCATATGAGGGGGCTACATTGGAGCCCATGGCTGTTCCCCGCTTTTGCATGTAGTAAGTGTCTTGAAAGAGAAAATAATTGCAATATAGGACAAGTCTCAACATGTCATCAAAAAAGTCAATCTGGGATAGATTATATAAGCCACTGTCACTCAAAAAACTTTTCACAGTCAATAGACCTGCCTCATGGGGAATAGAGGTATATAGATTTACCACATCCAGTGAAAAAATTAACCAAGTATCCTCTATTTCAATCCCCATAAGTTTTGAAAGAAAATCATTTGTATCCTTAATAAAGGATTTTTGCTGTTTGACAAATGGAAAGAGGACTTTGTCCAGAAAGATAGAGATATTAGAAAAAATAGAATCGGTACAGGCCACAATAGGGCGTCCTGGTGGATGTAATAAGCTTTTATGGACTTTGGGTAATGTATAAAAAATTGGTGTTATGGGGTATTTATTATACAGAAAATCATAGACCTGTTTAGAAATAATGTTATGAGTCAAAGCTCTATCTAATATGCCCTTAAGCTCTCTTTGTATTTCTTTAAGAGGATCATGATCCAATATTTCATAAACCCCTCCATCTGACAGCTGTTGTAATATCTCCTGCACATAATAGTCAGTGTCTAACACTATTATTGCTCCGCCCTTGTCAGCATTTTTTATGGTGATATTTTTGTTATTTTTCAAAGTAGATATAGCCTCCCATTCCCCTTTTGTGAGGTTATGTTGTTTTGTGTAAGGATTTAATCTAGTTTTTTTCATTAGATTAGCAACATCTTGTTGAACAAATTTAACAAATGTTTCTACACCTGAGTTGCTTGTTGGAGGTACATATGAAGATTTTTTGTGCAGATTTAACTTTTTCAAATTCAAACATTCACTCTGCATATCATCTTCATTTATTGCATTAGTTTCACTTACATTGGCTACATTTTTACCACCATATATTGATTTCAACCTTAGAAGTCTGAAAAATTTGTATAGATCTTTGTCAATTTCAAACTCATCACAATCTTTCACTGGACAGTATGACAAGCCCTTCATTAATAAGCTATGCTCATTATCTGTAAGCTTATATTTCGAAATATTAATAACCAGATTAGTTTCAACATTTGCCTGTGGACTAGCATTGGGTATCACAGGTATAAACTCAGACAGTGTACTATCTACTATGTCACACTCTAGGGAGTTAATTTCAGGCAGTTCATTTCCCCTTATTATACCACACTCTAAGAGGTTAATCTCAGGCAGTTCATTTCCCTCAAGTGGATTTTCAGATAACACTGGAGTACTAGCAATATTAGACAGTTCGTTCCGTTCATTTCCCTTTATAAAGTTAGTAACAGGCAGTTCATTTTTGTTAAACAGTAAGGGGTTAACAACCGGCAACTTTTTTACCTCTATTGTTGTTTTCTCATACCCCTGCGATGTTTTGCGTACTAAAAGAATAGTTAGAGATCAAAAAGTATTGCCAGAAAGACTAGTGTCTATGGGCAATAAATTTATCCAAAGAGGATATCCAAAAGAAAATATCGCTAAAAACATTCAGGATTTGGATAGAGTACATGATAAAAAACCAACAGAGAAAGGAACAGATAGATTAGTGCTTTCTATGGAATACAGTGACAAGAGCAATGACATCTTTAGAATAGTAAGAAAACACTGGCATCTTTTGTCAAAATATAATCCAGAGATAGAATCATTTAAACTCCCCCCTATGCCATCATATAGAAGGGTAAAAAATCTTAGGGATCACATAGTAAAAGCTGATATAGGTACATCTAAAATGTCTGATGTAAATTATCTAACTACCCCTAATAAAGGCTGTTACCCCTGCTTACACTGTGCTCAATGTAATTCAGTTATTAAAGGGAAAT